>NC_060184.1:12131353-12431353 GCF_021184085.1 Oncorhynchus gorbuscha
CCACATCCTAACCTGGACGATGCTGGGCCAATTGTGCGCCACCTCATGGGTCTCCCGGTCACGACCGGCTGTGATACAGCCCGGGATCAAACTCGGGTCTGTATTGACGTTTAAAGGTTAAAGTTGTTAATTTTTTTTTTTAAACACTGGGGTGAGTTTATCCACATCCAATAATTTCATTTTCAAAACAAAATCAGACTTGTGTCTCGTACCACGAGAAACACGCCTTGTTCCGTTCCCACACACATTGTGAATAGTGTCAGTCTGAGCATTTAGATACAGTACATACAAAGAACAACAGTTAATGTACCGTCACACCAGCATCTAACTTTACGTTTTCTGATGATACAACAAGATCTCGGCCTACTGTTCTCATGGTTTTGTTGTTAACACAAGCCTTACGGCAAGTTTGAGATAGGTCACCTGTCGTTCCTCTGTCATGTCCTTGTCACCACTGACAGAGTTTGAGATAGGTCACCTGTCGTTCCTCTGTCATGTCCTTGTTACCACTGACAGAGTTTGAGATAGGTCACCTGTCGTTCCTCTGTCATGTCCTTGTTACCACTGACAGAGTCATGTTAACCATACAGAACACCTAAGTAGCTTTTAATTTGAACTTCAATTTGAAATTGTTTCATCTTTTCCCCTCTCTCTTTTTTTGCTGTACAGTGTCCTGGATGTTTTGAAAGGTGCTTAGAAATATGTATTATATTATTATCATTGAAACCCATCATTCATATTGTACGGACAAACCCCCTAAGATGTGGTATAGTAACCAGTAGAGAAACATATGTTTGATGCTAACTTGAAGGATTTAGGATCTATGCCTTTGACACCACCGCTGTGAGGTTGTGAGGTTTTCCTTTATACGATCTTGCTGTAGGACTAAATACCTGAGGTGTCCATGCTCCTTACAGGCTGCATGACCAGACATCTCTGAGATGCCTCACTATTCAAAACAACGCATATCCAACTCAACTGAACTGCCAACAGCCAGTTGAACTGCCAACAACTCAACTGCCAACACCCAGTGTTCAACTAACAAGTTGACTGTTGAAATGTTCAGCAGCCTAGGCTTGTCGTGAAGAATGCAGATATTTTAAAAAGAATGTAGTTAAATTGGGACTGGTGAACTACAATGTGCTTTCGGAGTTTGGCACTGATCAGTAGTCAGCTGTAGTTATTGTATTAAGTCACATCCTGTCCAATGGTGGTATTGGTGGTACCGCACAGATATCAACCTGACTAAATATCAATGCATCTCAAATGGGTTAACTGGTGTGTTGATTACAGCATTGGTGAAAAGCCAAAAGAAGAGTGCCAATTTAAACAGGGGTATATTCACTAAGAACCAAACGGAACCGAACGGAAGCAAAATGTTGAAATGAGGGACTAAGATGAACTTGTCCCATATGAAATGTTTGTTTTTGTTACAAGAAGTTTTCAGTTGCAAAACATTTTGTTATGGTTTGGACTAATGAATACACCCCAGGTAGGTAACAGATAAGTAACAGTACCCAAGCACAGTATCAGTGCCCCAGTAACCACCTGTTTCTTGCTTTTGTGAATCCTGAAGTGAAAATAGAGGATAAACCCTCTATTGAAATGTATCCATTTTCCATTGTACACTGTCCTCCACCCAAGACATGCTCTGTCATCCACCCAAGACATGCTCTGTCATCCACCCAAAACATGCACTGTCCTCTACCCAAAACATGCACTGTCCTCTACCCAAGACATGCACTGCCCTCTACCTAAGACATGCACTGTCCTCTACCTAAGACATGCACTGTCCTCCACCCAAGACATGCACTGTCCTCTAAGACAAAAATTATATTCAATATCAATTGAAGTGTTGGTTCTGTTTGTTTGATCTTCATTTCTGAAGCCAAACATCCCACGTTTTGTTCCATCTGATCTATGTTCAATTCAGCGTTGGGGTCAATAAAAAAAGTAAAAAAGTACTTTTTGAATGGAACCCAACATTGATTTGAACATGAATCAGATTAAACATAACTTGGGATGTTTTACTTCCTGAATTGACCGCAATTTACCCTGATTCAAATGTCAGCTCAAGCACCAGATAGAGTTGCAGTACTCCAATCTCTGTACAATGACTGGCAGAGCTACATAATGAGCTACTGTATGCCTTCCAACAGTGTTCATTGTAGCAGCCTGATGCCTTGTCTGTATCGTAGCGTATCAGAAGCAACCTTTTTGAAAACACACCAAAGAGAGACTCAGAGAAGAAGACCAGAAGTCATTCCCACTACCAGCTCAGGGACAGTCCCTTCAGGCAGTAGTACCCTGTTGGATCTCTCTCTCTATTCTGGCACTGTTGTTGGAAAACTGCATGGTTCAATGCTCTGCTCTCAAATTCTGTAAAATGAACAGAGGTACATGCTAGAGCGGGTTCGAAGAGAGACGAGAGGGGTGGTGAGCAGAAGCAGCAATTTCAGTTCCATTTGTTCACTCACCTGGTGGGAAGGAGTTTAGCTTCTTTGCGGGGAAGGTGAGGGGAGAGGGGAGGGAGAGGGATTGGACCGGATCGGTGGATAAAGCTGGTTCCTCTGTGGCATGACGATGACCTATCTGTTCCTCCTTAGTTTACTCTATTCTAACGCTTGCCGTTTTGCCACATGGTCTGTAATGACTCCTCTCTCTCCTCCCCCTCTTCACCTAGCCAATGGAGCGTAGCTTTTTTTTTTCTTTGTCCAACTCGCTCGCTTCTACCTCACAGCGCCTCCTCCCTTCCCCCGCCAAACCCCTGTCTCACCTCTTTCCTACAGGTAAGAGAGAGGATGAGAAGAAGAGGAATCTGAGACAGAAAACAGCTCTTACATCATTACCATCACCGTCTAATGAATGTGGCTCCTTTGTGAGGGAGGTTGGAGTGGGAATGTGGTCTTTCTCTCTGTCACAATTCAAATTGTATTTATCACACACACCGAATACAACTGGTGAAGACTTTATAGTGAAGTGCTTGCTTACAAACCTTTTCCAGTGATGCAGAGTTTAAAAAAATAATAGAAAATAGTAACTAACACGAGGAATAAAATAAAATACACAAGAATGTTGCTATAAATACAGGGAGTAACAGTACCAGATCAATGTGTAGAGGTATTTGAGGTACACTATATGACCAAAAGTATGTGGACGCTTATCGAACATCTCATTCCAAAATCATGGGCATTAATATGGAGTTGGTCCCCACATTGCTGCTATAACAGCCTCCACTCTTCTGGGAAGGCTTTCCACTAGATGTTGGAACGTTGCTGCGGGGACTTGCTTCCATTCAGCCACAAGAGCATTAGTGAGGTCGGGCACCAATGTTGGGCGATAAGGCCTGGCTCGCAATCGGCGTTCCAATTCATCCCAAAGGTGTCTGATGGGGTTGAGGTCAGGGCTGTGTGCAGAGCAGTCGAGTTCTTCGACACCTATCTAAACAAATCCTTTATTTTAATTATATTTTACCCCTTTTACTCCCCAATTTCGTGGTATCCAATTGTTTAGTATCTACTATCTTGTCTCATCGCTACAACTCCCGTACAGGCTCGGGAGAGACAAAGGTTGAGAGTCATGCGTCCTCCGATACACAACCCAACCAAGCCGCACTGCTTCTTAACACAGCGCCATCCAACCCGGAAGCCAGCCGCACCAATGTGTGGGAGGAAACACCGTGCACCTGGCAACCTTGGTTAGTACGCACTGCGCCCGGCCCGGCCCGCCACAGGAGTCGCTGGTGCGCGATGAGACGAGGATTTCCCTACCGGCCAAACCCTCCCTAACCCGGACGAAACTAGGCCAATTGTGCGTCGCCCCACGGACCTCCCGGTCGCGGCCGGTTACGGCAGAGCCTGGGCGCGAACCCAGAGTCTCTGGTGGCACAGCTGGCGCTGAACACATCCTTTCTGTATGGACCTCGCTTTGTGCACGGGTGCATTGTCATGCTGAAACTGTTGCCCCAAAGTTGGAAGCACAGAATCATCTAGAATGTTGTTGTATGCTGTAGTGTTAAGATTTACCTTCACTAAGGGGTCTAGCCTGAACTATGAAAAACAGCCCCAGACCACTATTCCTCCTCCAACAGTTGGCACTATGCCTGGCATCCGCCAAACCCAGATTCGTCCGTCAGACTGCCAGATGGTGAAGCGTCACTCATCACTCCAGAGAATGAGTTTCCACTGCTCCAGAGTCCAATGACGGCGAGCTTGACGCCACTCCATCCGACGCTGAATATTGCGCATGTTGATTTGAGGCTTGTATGTGGCTGCTCGGCCATGGAAACCCATTTCATGATGCACCCAACGAACAGTTATTGTGCTGATGTTGTTTCCAGAGGCAGTTTGGAACTCGGTACTGAGTAATGCAACAGAGGACAGAATATTTCTACTCGTTCAGCCCTCGGCGGTCCCGTCCTGTGAGCTTGTGTGGCCTACCACTTTGCAGCTGAGCCGTTGTTGCTCCTAGATGTTTCCACTTCACAATAACAGCACTGACCGGGGCAGCTCTAGCAGGGCAGAAATTTTACGAACTGACTTGTTGGACAGGTGGCATCCTATGACGGTGCCACGTTGAAAGTCACTGAGCTCTTCAGTAAGGCCATTCTAATGTCAATGTTTGTCTATGGAGACTGCATGGTTGTGTGCTCAGTTTAATACTGTTAGCAATGGGTACGGCTGAAATAGCCGAATCCACATACACTATATATACAAAAGTATGTACATAAAGGCAGGGTAAAATTACCAGGCATCACGATAGATAACAATAACAGTAAAATGAAGAACAGAGTAGCAGCAGCAAATGATGAGTGTAGAAGTGTGTGTATGTATGTATGTATGTATGTATGTATGTGTGTATGTGTGTATGTGTGTATGTGTGTATGTGTATGTATGTATGTATGTATGTATGTATGTATGTATGTATGTATGTATGTATGTATGTGTGTATGTGTATGTATGTATGTATGCATGCATGCATGCATGCATGCATGCATGCATGCATGTATGTATGTATGTATGTATGTATGTATGTATGTATGTATGTATGTATGTATGTATGTATGTATGTATGTATGTATGTATGTATGTATGTATGTATGTATGTATGTATGTATGTATGTATGTATGTATGTATGTATGTATGTATGTATGTATGTATGTGATGTGTGTGGGTGTCTGCGTACGAAGTGTTGGAATGTGTGTGGGAGTGCAAGTGTAGTGTGTGTGAATGATTGTGTATATATAGTCTAGTGAGTGTGTATATGGTGTGTATGTACAGTTGAAGTCAGAAGTTTACATACACTTAGGTTGGAGTCATTAAAACACGTTTTTCAACCACTCCACAAATATCTTATTAACAAACTATAGTTTTGGCAAGTCGGTTAGGACATGATGTCATGGCTTTAGAAGCTTCTGATAGGATAATTGACATCATTTGAGTCAATTGGAGGTGTACGTGTGGATGTATTTGAAGGCCTACCTTCAAACTCAGTGCCTCTTTGCTTGACATCACGGGAAAATTAAAAGAAATCAGCCAAGACCTCAGAAAATAAATTGTAGATGTTCACAAGTCTGGTTCATCCTTGGGAAAAATTTCCAAACACCTGAAGGTACCACGTAACTGTCATACCACTCAGGAAGGAGAAGCGTTCTGTCTCCTAGAGATGAATGTACTTTGATGCGAAAAGTGCAAATCAATCCCAGAACTACAGCAAAGGACCTTGGGAAGATGCTGGAGGAAACAGGTACAAAAGTATCTATATCCACAGTAAATCGAGTCCTATATCAACATAACCTGAAAGGCCGCTCAGCATGGAAGAAGCCACTACTCCAAAACCGCCATAAAAAAAGCCAGATTACGGGTTGTAACTGCACATGGGGACAAAGAACGTACTTTCTGGAGAAATGTCCTCTGGTCTGATGAAACATAAATAAAACTGTTTGGCCATAATGAACATTGTTATATTTGGAGGAAAAAGGGGGGCGGCTTGCAAGCCGGAGAAGACCATCCCAACACGTGAAGCACGGGGGTGGCAGCATCATGTTGTGGGGGTGCTTTGCTGCAGGAGGGACTGGTGCACTCCAAATTGACAATGACCCCAAGCATACTTCCAAAGTGGTGAGTCAAAATGGCTTAAGGACAATAAAGTCTAGGTATTGGAGTGGTCATTACAAAGCCCTGACCTCAATCCTATAGAAAATCTGTGGGCAGAACTGCAAAAGTGTGTGCGAGCAAGGAGGCCTACAAACCTGACTACACCAGCTCTGTCAGGAGGAATGGGCCAAAATTCATCCAACTTATTGTGGGAATCTTGTGGAAGGCTACTCGAAATGTTTGACCAATGTTAAACAATTTAAAGGCAATGCTACCAAATACTAATTGAGTGTATGTAACCTTCTGACCCACTGAGAATGTGATGAAAGAAACAAAGGCTGAAATAAATAATTCACTGTATTATTCTGACATTTCACATTCTTATAATAACGTGGTGATCCTAACTGACCTAAGATAGGGAATGTTTACGAGGATTAAATGTCAGAAATGGTGAAAAACTGATTTTAAATGTATTTGGCTAAGGTGTATGTAAACTTCCAACTTCAACTGTATATACCCACACACTAGACTATATACACACTCAGTATACTATATACACACACTCACTAGACATACATACACACCATACACACTCACTAGACTATACATACACACCATATACACACTCACTAGACTATATACAGTTGAAGTCGGAAGTTTACATAGACCTTAGCCAAGTACATTTAAACTCAGGTTCCATGGTGTTTATACTTGCAGACTATTGTTTGTACAGATGAACGTGGTACCTTCAGGTGTTTGGAAATTGCTCCCAAGAATGAACCAGACTTGTGGAGGTCTACAATTTATTTGCTGATATCTTTAGATTTTCCCATGATGTCAAGCAAAAAGGCACTGAGTTTGAAGGTAGGCCTTGAAATACATCCACAGGTACATCTCCAATTGACTCAAATGAGGTCAATTAGCCTATCAGAAGCTTCTAAAGCTATGACATCATTTTCTGGAAATTTCCAAGCTGTTTAATGGCACAGTCAACTTAGTGTTTGTAAACTTCTGACCCACTGGAATTGTGATACAGTGAATTATAAGTGAAATAATCTGTCTGTCAACAATTGTTGGAAAAATTACTTGTGCCATGCACAAAGTAGATGTCCTAACCGACTTGCCAAAACTATAGTTTGTTAACAAGAAATTTGTGGATTGGTTTAAAAACAAGTTTTAATGACTCCAACCTAAGTGTATGTAAACTTCCGACTTCAACTGTATATAGTCTAGTGAGTGTGTATATGGTGTGTATGTATCGTCTAGTGGGTGTGTACAGTATATGGTGTGCATATATGTAGTCTAGTAAGTGTGTATGTGGTCTGTGTATATATAGTCTAGTAAGTGTGTATGTGGTCTGTGTATATATAGTCTAGTAAGTGTGTATATGGTCTGTGTATATATAGTCTAGTAAGTGTGTATGTGGTCTGTGTATATATAGTCTTGTAAGTGTGTATATGGTCTGTGTATATATAGTCTAGTAAGTGTGTATATGGTCTGTGTATATATAGTCTAGTAAGTATGTATATGGTCTGTGTATATATAGTCTAGTAAGTGTGTATATGGTCTGTGTATATATAGTCTAGTAAGTGTGTATATGGTGTGTGTATATATAGTCTAGTAAGTGTGTATATGGTCTGTGTATATATAGTCTAGTAAGTGTGTATATGGTCTGTGTATATATAGTCTAGTAAGTGTGTATATGGTCTGTGTATATATAGTCTAGTAAGTGTGTATATGGTCTGTGTATATATAGTCTAGTAAGTGTGTATATGGTCTGTGTATATATAGTCTAGTAAGTGTGTATATGGTGTGTATATATAATCCAGTGGGTGTATGTAGGATCAGTGCAAGATAGAGTCAGTGAAGATAGTCAATTAATGGTACCAGAAACTATTTAGCAATCTGGCTATTTAGCAGTTTTATGGCTTGGGGGTGGAAGCTGTTTCTGAGCCTGTTGGTCCACTCTGGTACCATTTGCCGGATGGTAGCAGAGTGAACCGTCTATGTGGCACATTACACACACAAAGAGCTTGAAAGGGCTGCTCTCCTACACAGTGCAGGCTCAGGCTTGTCTTTGAGAGCCGGGTGCGTTCCTGCCTTCAGGCCCTGAAGCACATAGCTGCTTTAAGCCTCTCTCTATGGCTGGTGACTCATCCAACACGCCACGGCTGAATTAGTGTTCGTGTGGAGTCACCCAGCTTGGGACAACTCCCCTTGGTAACGGATGGACAGCCACAGTTACAGATCCACGCCAGAGAGGTTAGAAAGGGAGATTTTACGGTCCTTAATACGGTTATTACTACCTAACTATTACTGAACAATAAATATTGACCAATGTGTTTTTCTACGAGTGAGGAAGAAAGAGCTGTAGGATTTTCAAACTAAATTTACCTTTAATGAGAAGCATAGAATGAGAATTGTGAACAGGACGGAGTGAGTGAGTGAGTGAGTGAGTGAGTGAGTGAGTGAGTGAGTGAGGCTATGTGTAACAGTTTATGGTCTCAAACACCTGAGCCTCTAGAAAAAAAGACAGGGATGTCAGTTACTTTTAACAACCCCTTTCCCCCATTTGTTCTCATCCACCCACTCTGACAGCTGATTGGCTATTCACTAGCCAATCCCCTAACTTCACACATGGTTCCCCAATGAAGTTTCCCCTAGGTACAGATCTAGGATCAACGTCCCCTACTCCAATCCTAACCTTAAAACCATTAGTGGGTCAAATACAAAACGAACCCAAGATCACCATCAAGGGACAACTTTCCCCTATTCCCCTCACGTGCCACACAGAGGTCAAGGCAGTGCTGCTTCTGAAGACGCAAAAATGACAGAAAAGTGTTATTTGGGTCATTGCATTTCCAAACCACCTGAGCAACCGTGACAGAATTTACATAACTGGTCACAAGACTGGGACTGCATCCCATATGGTACCCTATTAAGTACGTAGTGCACTATCTTTGACCAGAGCCCGATGGGCAACAGTGAAAAGTAGTGCAATATATAGGTTGCCCTTTGGAATGCACACTGGGGTTTCCCTTTTGCTAGTAACAACCACTTTAGTGGTTGACTCACAGATAATCTAGAAGAAAGGTCAGTCTCGCAAAAAGACGCATTCTTTGTGTTCTAACTACCCGCTATTCAAAGTGCTCTGAACAAATTAAGGGAATTGTTCACAAACATTGGCACATCCTAAAATCCGATGATAGTCTCGGTAATGGGTTTTAGGACCTTCCCTTGGTCGTGTTCTCGTGGGGCAGAAATCTCAGAGACCAATTGGTAAACTCTGATTTACCATCCCAAGATATTCCTGAACAACGTCTATTTGCGCCCCTACTGGATGGAAACTACAAATGTAATGGCTGTGTTCAATGCAATGGTACTTATAAATGTAGATCCTTCAAACACCCACAAACAGGGAAATCTATCCCAATCAAAGGTGTTATTACGTGCTCCACTAAGGCAGTTATTTATCTTATAACATGTCCTTGTGGTAAAAATGATGTAGGTAAAACAAAGCGCGAATTAAAAGTACGTATCTCAGAGCATCGTAGCACCATTAGGTGTAAAAACTTTACTTATCCAGTTGCGGCCCACTTCTTGGAGGCAGGACACTCGATTTCGTCTCTGCGTTATATTGGCGTCGAACATGTCACCCTCCCTAGGAGAGGGGGTGACCTTGATAATTTATTGTTAAAACGAGAGGCTGCCTGGATCTTTAACTTAAAGACCCTCGCTTCCTTCAGTCTCAACGTAGACTTTGATCTGAAGCCATTCTTGTGATTATTGTGACTTTGCCATTGTAATTGTTTGTAAGCTTGTGTAGTCAAATTAATCTACGATCGTATGCTATTAATTTGTTGTTTGTATGCTGTTCTTTGTATGACATTTTAGTATTTGATAATTAACCAATGATATTAGGCCACTCTTGGCCATGATTACAGACACCTGTGTCTTTTGACACTATATAAACGAGTCATCCCGCAGTGTTTGTGATTATACCCTGATGAAGAAAGCTTGGCTGTCGAAACGTTGGCAATTAAATTTTTGCATCTGAGCTCCTAGAGTGTGCGGCTCTCTTTTATTTTCATGAATCACAGATAAGCCAGGTCCTTGGGATGACAATCATTCACTCTTGTAAGCTACCACAGGGCAAGTCCAGACAGTGTAGTCACATGATTACTGTTAAGTTACAGTATGACCAGTTAGTGATACTTTAAAAGGTCAAAGTGTCGGCCCGGGCACCTTCACTGGCCCACAAACAGCAAAATCTCCCTGGTTCACTGCCATATATAATGAGAAGTGCGAATGAACTCAGTGTACTTAATATATGCAAAGAAAATCAAAACGCACGTGTCAACAGGCACAGAGCCAAATCCAAGTCCAAACTATTTCCGATGTAAAATGAAAATGAGTATTTCTTATAGGACAAGTTGGAGATTGAGTACCTCACACTCCACTTCAGACAGTCTTCTTCTGTTTGGTGCCTAATTAACATGACAGATGTCTCAACAACACCTGGTTGTCATTAGCGGCTGTGACACATTGAAGTCATGCAGGTGTAGGATAGGAGAGGGAGCTGTGACTCACAAAGACAACTTTCTGCACAGTACAGTGATAGGAGGAATGCCTGTCTTCAAGGGTTTCAGTGTTTGCTGGTTTCATTTCTAACCTTTTAGGATGGAAAAACCTCTAAACCAGGAACAACAGGGTAGAACATAAAATGGAAACCGTTTAACTCTTATTTTTACCTTTAGGTTCTCTATCATTCTGAAAAAATGAGAGCAAACTTGCACTGCAGGAAAGCTTAGTAAATTCTGCTGACAAACGATATGTCTATCTTGAAAGGACAGACAACAAAGCACGGTCACGGTCAGTGGGCCTTAAAAACTAACATCAAGCTCCTCTGTTACAGGCCTACTGGTAAAACTTCTGTATGTAAAACAGCAAGAGATGGATGAGTCCAGGCAAGTGCAGAGTCGTTGGCTGATTAAGAGTGAGAGAAGTGGTTGGCTGACTCAGAGGAAGAAGCAGAGCCAGACATGGTATCGGTGAACAAACTGACTACCCACAAAGCATGAGCAATAGCTGGTCCGACAGCTGCATTAAACCATTTCTAATTCAATTATGCCAAGCAGAGCTGCTCTATGTAGAAAAGCCATGAAATACAAATACTGTACATTTCAATTATTAATATTACAAATTAAGGCTAATGAGTAATATGCTAGTCAGACCAACGTCCTTTTTCGGCAGTCTATATGCACTTTATCCAAATTCTCCTCATTTTATCTTTATACCAATGGCACATATAAAAAAAAAAAAACTTACCACAGTTGAACTACTGTGCTTCGGACACCAATACTCCATCTCTGAATTGAATTGCTTTTCATTCTACCAACTTAGTTTGCCCTTGGACTGGACAAGGGTGTGACTTTTCTCAGTGGAGGCACTAGGTAGGGTAGAGGGAGGGAAAGGACTGTCTGTACCGTCAAGACACCAATCCACGAGCGACCAAGCGGGTTCCTCCTCTCTCTCTAGCAATATTCTGATTATGGAGGATTTTACTTGCAAACTAGCCGCCACTCCTCTCCTATCAAATATTAACTTCACCGTGGGATAAGCTTGTACGCCTCACCACCTGTCCAGGCAGACAGACAGACAGACAGACAGACAGACAGGCAGGCAGACGGACGGGCGGGCAGGCAGGCAGGCAGGCAGGCAGGCAGGCAGGCAGGCAGGCAGGCGGACGGGCGGGCGGGCGGGCGGGCGGGCAGGCGGGCGGACGGGCGGGCAGGCAGGCAGGCAGGCAGGCAGGCAGGCAGGCAGACAGGCAGACGTCCTTGGGTGAGAGACAGATTTCCTTGAGCCTCTGGCCTAAAGGCAGAGAGTTCTAGTGTTATTATTTACAGTTACAGAGCTAGTTCCATCTCAGTGGTATTCAAACTGTTTCAGCAGCTACCCCATTTTTCTGACAGAAATCTAATGACACAAACTTAATTAAAAAATCAGTCAATTTCCATTTTTACATCAACAAATAAGTGAATTGTTTTGTTTTCTCTTATCAAAATGAAAATAAACCAATTAATACATTTACATCTTTCAAATGATCTAAAAAAAATTATATATTGGCCCCCCCCTCAAATAAATTTTTACATTTTTATAAATAAATAAATAAATAAATATATATATTCAGTTCAGTGGCCTAGTAGAAATTCATCTGAAAGGAAATGATCAAACAATGCTAAAATTTAGGTTGTATCTCAATGTCTTGTGCAGCCACATTCATGTTTCATTTTTTTCCTATAAAATGTCCATGCTTTCTCCTGATCTGTTTTGATAGCAGTGTGTGTGTGTCCTTAGACAGTACAGTCTTAATTAATTAATATATATAGGCAGCCCCACTGCAGTTTCCCAGACTTAATACAATCTCAAACAGCCTGGTCTCAGACTAGACTTAACAGAAACTAAACATAGGGTTGTTGGTCAGGGTGGATGGGTGGGCATATTATGCAAATGTCTAGCAACCGAAAGGTTACATGTTTGAATCTAAGACAATTTTATCATTTTAGCTAATTAGCAACTGCTTCTTAGCTACTTCGCCACTACTTTGCATGTTAGCTAACCTTTCCCCTAACCTTCACCTCTAGCACAGGTAAAATTCGCCACCTAGCTAACATAAACTCAGCAAAAAAGAAGGACCGTCTTTGAAAGATAACTCGTAAAAATCCAAATAACTTCACAGTAAAGGGTTTAAAAACGGTTTGCCATGCTTGTTCAATGAACAATAAACAATTAACAGTTGTAAAGACATGAACAACTTACAGACGGTAGGCATTTAAGGTCACAGTTATGAAAACTTAGAACACTAAAGAGGCCTTTCTACTGACTCTGAAAAACACCAAAAGAAAGATGCCCAGGGTCCCTCCTCATCTGCGTGAATTTCTTTTAGGCATGCTGCAAGAAGGCATGGCAACTGCAGATGTGGCCAGGGCAATAAATTGCAATGTTCATACTGTGAGACGCCTAAGACAGCGCTACAGGGAGACAGGACGGACAGCTGATCGTCCTCGCAGTAGCAGACCCCGTATAACAACACCTGCACGGGATCAGTACATCCGAACATCACACAGGCACAGGACAGGCACAGGATGGCAACAACAACTGCCCAAGTTACACCAGGAACACACAATCCCTCCATCAGTGCTCAGACTGTCCGGCTGAGAGAGCCTGGACTGAGGGCTTGTAGGCCTGTAGTAAGGCAGGTCCTCACCAGACATCACCGGCAACAACATCGTCTATGGGCACAAACCCACCGTTGCTGGACCAGACAGGACTGGCAAAAAGTGCTCTTCACTGAAGAGTAGCGGTTTTGTCTCACCAGGAGTGATGGTCGGATTCGCGTTTATCTGTCGAAGGAATGAGCGTTACACTGAGGCCTGTACTCTGGAGCGGGACTGATTTGGAGGTGAAGGGTCCGTCATGGTCTGGGGCGGTGTGTCACAGCATTATCGGACTGAGCTTGTCATTGCAGGCAATCTCAACACTATGCATTACAGGGAAGACATCCTCCTCCCTCATGTGGTACCCTTCCTGCAGGCTCATCCTGACATGACCCTCCAGCATGACAATGCCACCAGCCATACTGCTCATTCTGTGCGTGACTTCCTGCAAGACAGGAATGCCAGTGTTCTGCCATGGCCAGCGAGGAGCCCGGATCTCAATCCCATTGAGCACGTCTGGGACCTGTTGGATCGGAGGGTGAGGGCTAGGGCCATTCCCCCCCCAGAAATGTCCGGGAACTTACAGGGGCCTTGGTGGAAGAGTGGGGTAACATCTCACAGCAAGAAGTGGCAAATCTGGTGAAGTCCATGAGGAGATGCACTGCAGTACTTAATGCAGCTGGTGGCCACACCAGATACTGACTGTTACTTTTGACCCCCCCTTTGTTCAGGGACACATTATTCCATTTCTGTTAGTCACATGTCTGTGGAACTTGTTCAGTTTATGTCTCAGTTGTTGAATCTGATGATCATGCAAATATTTACATGTTAAGTTTGCTGAAAATGAACGCAGTTGACAGTGAGTTTTTTGTTGTTGTTGCCGAGTTTGTTTTGCACACACGAATTGTAATTCATAGCATATAAAGAAATGGATGGGCATCCACAAATTAATAGATACAGTGCCTTCAGAAAGTATTCACACCCCTGCACTTTTTCCACATTTTGTTGCTACAAAGTGGGATTAAAATTGTATTTGTCATTTGTTAGTGATCTACACAAAATACTCTGTCGAAGTGGAAGAAACCTTCTAACATTTGTTAAAAATGTAAAGTAAAACACTAATATCTTGATGAGAAGCATTCAACCCCGAGTCGATACGTTAGTCACATTTTGCAGTGATTACAGTGGTGAGTCTTTCTGGGAAAGTCTCCAAGAGCTTTCCACACCTGGATTGTGCAACATTTGCCAATTTCTCTTCCAAAATTATTTAAGTTCTGTCAAATTGGTTGTTGATCATTGCTAGACAACCATTTTCAGGTCTTGCCATAGATGTTCAAGTAGATTTAAGTAAAAAATAATATTTCAGCCACTCAGGAACATTCAGTGTTCTTGGTAATTAACTTGTGGAGTTGGCCTTGTGTTTTAGGTTATTGTTCTGCTGAAAGGTGAAGTCACCTCCCAGTGTCTGGTGGAAAGTAGACAACCCAGTTTTCCGAGGAATTTGCTTGTGCTTAGCTCCATTCCATTTATTTTTTAACCTTGTGTTTTGTCCTAGCACTACAAAGCAGATTCAAATAAACTAATCAAGCTTTGATATTAAATCAGCTGTTTAGTATTTGGGCAAAAAAACAAATATGCACCCCTTGGAGTCACAAGGACTGAGATTGGATAACTGCTTTAACGATTACACGCATACCCATAACATGATGCAGCCACCACTATGGTTAAAAATATGGAGTGGTATTCAGTAATGTGTTGTATTGGATTTGCCCCCAAAACAGGACACTTTGTATTCAGGAGTTGAATTGCTTGACATTTTTTTTGCAGTATTACTTTAGAGCCTTGTTGCAAACAGGATGCATATTTTGAAATATTTGTATTCTTTACAGGCTTCTATTCACTGTCAATTAGGTTAGTATTGTGGAGTAACTACAATGTTGATAACCCATCTTCAGTGGTCAGCCATTAAGCTACGTAATTTTTTATATTTTTTAAAATCACCATTGCCCTCATGGTGAACTCTGAGTGGTTTCCTTCCTCTTCAGCAACAGTTAGGAAAGACACCTGTATGTTTTCAGTAACTGGATGTATTGATACACCATCCAAAGCGTAATTAATAACTTCATGTGCAAAGGGATATTCACCCCCCGGTGTTTGACTGAGGGACCTTACAGATCAAGTGTATGTGGGGTACACAGAGGAGGTAGTAATAAAAAGTCCATGAAACCAGTGACTTAAGCAAATGTATACTTCTGACATTTCAGCTTTTCATTTGTACAAATTTCCCAAAACAATTTCACTGAAATTTCTGAGTAGTGTTTAGGTCACAAAAATAAAATGTATACATTTATTCCATTTTCAATTCAGGCTGAAACGAAATGTGCAAGAAGTCAAGGGCTGTGAAGGCTCTGCATGTCAGACCAAATGTAACTTACACTAATTGGAATGTTCTAGATTTACATTTACTATGTTACATCTACCCCCCAAAAACACAACGCAAGTCTGGCTGGTTAATTGCAAGTGTATGCCATGCTCCAACTTAAGACATAACTCTGTTCATGTACCATAAAACAGTTCAGAGGTGACTGGTCTTTGATCAATGCCACCACGACAACACCCTCTACAGGCCATATATAGGCGGTACATCCTAAAAATGAATACAACCATTAAAAACAAACAAAACAGTCATAATGAATAAGACGTATACTTTATTATGAACAATCGCATTTAACAGAAAAACGATTACATTGAAATGAGGAAAAAACTAAGGGACTAGCAAAACAATAACGGCAACATCGAGGAGACAAATAAAATCTAAATAGCCACACTGATAAATCGCTAGGAAAGAAAACTAGGCACCATAGCAAGCAAATGTAGACTTCTTCATGTCTTCAAGTAGCTCTGTGAGAACTGATACAGAAGGCCTGTCTCCGGGATTCAGAACAGTCCGGAAGAACTTGCTCCAAAACGCATCGCTCCGGTCACTGTAAATAAGAAGAGGGACAGGGGATGAAAGACAATATCTGCATCCCAATAATCTAATAATGTGCCCTTTCTCCCAAATTGTGCACTCGTTCACTTCATGGATTTGGTACAAGGCCGCAGGATTACTAGGACGCATACTCAGAGCTTGCGCTGACCAGTGTCTTCACTGACATTTTCAACCTGTCCAAGTCTGTAATACCAACACGTTTCAAGCAGACTACCATTGTCCCTGTGCCCAAGAACACTAAGGTAAACCGCCTGAATGACTACTGACCCGTAGCACTCACATCTGTCACCATGAAATGCTGGTCATGGCTCACAACACAATTATCACAGAAACCCTGGATCCACTCCAATTCGCCCCAACACATGTCACAATTGCTATGGTACTTCATACATCCCTCTTCAATCTGGACAAAAGAAACACCTACGTGAGAATGTTGTTCATTAACTACAGCTCAGCAGCGTTCAACACTAGTGTCCTCCAAGCTAATGACCCAGGGACCGAACTCCTCCCTCTGCAACTGGATCCTGGACTTCCTGACGGGCAGTCTACAGGTGGAGGGTAGGCAACACACCAGCCACACTGACCATCAACATGGGAGCCCCCCAGGGGCGCGTGCTTGGTCCCTCCTGTACTCCATTCACCCACAACTGCGTGGCCATGCACGACTCAAGACGCCATCATTAAGTTTGCTGACGACGCAATGGTGTTAAATCTTATGACCGACAACATGACCTAGCAGTTTGGTGCCAGGACAACCTCTCCCTTAACGTAAGCTAAACAAAGGAGCTGATCATGGACTGCAGTAAACAGAGGGCCGGGCACACCCCCATTCACATCAACAGGGGTGTCGTGGAGCTGGTAGAGAGCTTCAAGTTCCTCAAAGTTCTACAGCTGCACCATTGAATGCATCTTGACTGGCTGCATCACCACTTGGTATGGAAACTACTGTCAGAGGAAAGTCCTAAAAATGGTCAAAGACTCCAGCCACCCAGGTCATAGACTGTTCTCTGCTCCCACACGGCAAGCGGTACAGGATAGAGGGCAACCGATTAATTGTCAGGCTGACCACCTGTTACGCGAGTGCAGCAAGGAGCCAAGGTAAGTTGCTAGCTAGCATTAAACTTATAAAAAAAACTATAAATCTTAACATAATCACTAGTTACCTAGCTTGTCCTGCGTTGCATATAATCAATGCGGTTAATTTATCATCGAATCACAGCCTACTTCGCCAAATGGTGGATGATTTAATTAACAAAAGCATATTTGCAACAAAAAAAAAAAGCACAACCGTTGCACGAATGAACCTAATCATGAACATCAATGCCTGCCTTAATTACACAAGTTTTTATTTATTTATTTTTAAAACCTGCATATTTAGTTAAGAAATTAATGTTAGCACGCAATATTAACTAGGGAAATTGTGTCACTTCTCAAGCATTCTTTGCACACAGAGTGAGGGTATTTACAACAGTTTGGGCCACCTGGCTCGTTGCAAACTAATTTACCAGAATGTTACATAATTATGACATAACATTGAAGGTAGTGCAATGTAACAGCAATATTTAGACTTAGGGTTGCCGCCCGTTCGATAAAATACTGATAGGTTCCGTATTTCACTGAAAGAATAAATGTTTTGTTTTCAAAATGATAGGTCATTAATATGGCCAAATCCAGAAACTATCACTGATATATTTCTGTGTTTATTATAATTAAGTCTATGATTTCATATTTGATAGAGCAGTCTGACTTAGGCAGCAGCAGGCTCGTAAGCATTCATTCAAACTTTACTGCTTTTGCCAGCAGCTCTAAGCAATGCTTGCTTCACATCGGTTTATGACTTCAAGCCTATCAACTCCCGAGATTCGGCTGGCAATACTAAAGTGACTATTAGAACATCCAATAGGCAAAGGTATATGAAATACAAATGGTATAGAAATAGTCAACGCGTCATAATTCCTATAATAACTTCAACCTAAAACTTAACTGGGAATATTGAACCACCAGCTTTCACATGTTCTGAGCAAGGAACTTACACAGTAGCTGTAAAAAAAAAAAATGTTTACATGGCACATATTGCACGTTTACTTTCTTAAACACCATTTTTGCATTATTTAAACCAAATTGAGCATGTTTCATTATTTGAGACGAAATAGATTTTATGTATTATATTAAGTTAGAATAAAAGTGTTGGTCCAGTATTGTTGTAATTGTCATTATTAAAAAATATAAATCAAATGAATAATAAACAAAACTCTACATCGAAAAATCATTAATTCGGTTGACCTCTAGTACAGGAGCACCAAGTCTGGAACCAAAAGGCTCCGGAACAGCGTCTACCCCCAAGCCTGCTGAACAGTTAATCAAGTGGCCAACCCGACTATTTACATACCCTGTGTATTATCTATCCCGATTGCCTATTCACCTTTACTCCTACCTAAATGTAGATATTACCTCTACCTCGTATCCCTGCACATACTCCTTGTATATAGCCTCTGTCATTTTATTGTGTTAACATTGATTTTTTGGCAAATCTGTAAAAAATAAATGAAATAAATGTAAACTCTGCATTGTTGGGTAAGGGCTCGTAAGTAAGCCTTTCACAGTGAAGTCTACACCGGTTGTATTCGGCACATGTGACAAATGTATTTGAGAATATGGTGAAAAACAAGAGGATTGGAAGACAGGAGTCAGTTGTGTTCCAACATACCTAAATGGCTTCCTAAACCTCGTAATTTTCTCTCCATGACCACTTATCAGCAGGGTCATCACTAGTTACCACAGGCACAAAGTCAGAAGGCCCGCTTACTGGACCAATCAGATGAGGGTGTGTGATGAGGCATATTCCGGTTGGTGGGAACTGTCATTTTTGAAATAGCATCTCTTAGAGTTCAAGTTTGATATATAATGTGGATATCAAAACATAATACTGTGTATTAAAAGTACCGTGTGTAAAGTGCAGGAATAAATGTAACAAAATATCAATAAAAAACAAAAAATGTAAAACAAGGTTACATTTGTCTTCCTAAGAAGGGGGTGGATGGGCTAATAGAACATTACCAGATGGGTTTCACTCCAGTGTTTTACCCAAAAGGCTCAGACTTAGTTTACATCTATGCGGATCGGCACCCATCTCTCAGTTGGGGCCACAGCCAGGCCACTGGAGCTTTTCAGATTTCATTAACATAACAATGGCCAACTGAACTTTAACACCTCGCAAAGCAAAAAAGGTTGAAGTTGTCATATTAAAAAAATTATGAAATATGTGAAACCACATTTTACTTGTGGATTTTTAGTTAAAAATCAAGGTGTCAATTTGTCAACATGCCATTTTAAAAACAATGCAGATATTAAACCTATTTTGGTTTTACACAAGTAGTAAGGGCAAACATGCTCGCTAGGAGAGTTTGAGTAAGACATCCAAGTAGGACTCTGCATTTAAAACTGTTGGTTTATTAGATCATAAATAAGCTAATCATTGATGAACACTAGATTCAAGCAACGCAAGTCTCTCGTCTGATTGGTCGTTCCCCACTAACCGTAAGTCGGGGTACACGTCATCACCCCCTCATCCGATTGGTCGAGTAGGACAGGCCTTCTGACTGTAGCAAATGGTGAGGACCCAGCGGCAGGACATGACAAAAGGAAACTGTACTATACCTGGGATGTGCTTCCTGATATTCCTCCAGTGTCCATACGGAGTCTTCCTTAACCAGGCGCATGGTTCTCTTCTTCAGCAGAGTGTGGACAGTCTCTGCAATGCCCAGGAGATCCACCTGTAATCAGGGAGAGCGACAGCTACTGAACTAGGGGAGAGCAACTCTCTCAATCGTAAATTAGATTTATTTTACCTTTATTTAACTAGGCAAGTCAGTTAAGAACAAATTCTTATTTTCAATGACGGCCTGGGAACAGTGGGTTAACTGTTCAGGGGCAGAACGACAGATTTGTACCTTGTCAGCTCGGGGGTTTGAACTTGCAACCTTCCGGTTACTAGTCCAACGCTCTAACCACTAGGCTACCTAAGAAAACCTAATTGCAGTGCATCTTACATAAGGGAAGAACATGATTAAAAAGAGAAACACATGCAGGTGAGGTACAGAAGAGCATTGGCGCCATGCAATAAATACATGAATAAATCGAATACGTCCTACATAATGTAAATAAAATATAAAGATGCCGATTTTGGGTTTTTGGGGCATGCATATCAATTACAAATAGTGAAAAACATTGACTTTATTCTTGAGGTCTTTTTTAGGCTTTCCTCCAGAAAGCATGTAGCGATGTGACGGTGCCAACAAGAGGCTGTAGACAGGTGTGTACCGTACCTGATAGGGGCTGGCAGAGGGGGCTAGTAGATCCTGTGTGATGAAGTTCTGGGCTGCTGGGAGGATGTGTGCCGCTGTCACCTCCGGCTGAAGCTCCAGGTCCACGGAGCAGGAGAAGTCCAGCGCCACGGCAGCACAGATCTCATCCATTGGTTCATCATAACGACTGAGGGGGGGGGGGGGGGGGGGGGGGGGGGGGGAAGGAAGAATAAGACTTGACTAGTAGATAATATGACTGGATTTAAAGATCAAATAGACATGTAGGAAAACGGCCCTACTGTTGATCTCCCACAGTGAGGGTATGCAAAGCATGCAAGGACTACAGGGAGTAAGTAATATGCCTGTATGTCAGAAGTCTGTGTTCGGAAACTCATATGCATGCGTGGCTGGATCGTGTGTGTGTGTGCATACCGATTCATGACCAGTGTGTCTGGACTGAGAGCTCCGTGGATCAGGTGGCAGGAGTGCATGAGTCTCACCAGCTCCACTGTCTGCATGGCCAGGGAGGCCACGATTTCCTCAAAGGACTCCTCTGCCACCTCCTGTGTATGCCAGAAGGAGAGGAACCACAGACTTTAACGGTTCTTTCCTATCAGGATCCTGTTCTTCACATCATAACTATTGTTTTTTTGTTGCAAAAAGAACTCAACTAGCAGTTCTTATTGGACAAATTCAAATAGAACCTCCTCGTTTCAGATCATTTTCTTCCGTTTGATGCCTACTGAACACGACCCAAGGTAGACTATAAAATTACATCTGGCAAAGGGTGTATACGCCGAGCTATTGTGATTTTAGGGGTGGGGAAATGTTGCAAGATTGAATCCCGAGCTGACAAGGTAAAAATCTGTCGTTCTGCCCCTGAACAAGGCAGTTAGCCAACTGTTCCTAGGCTGTCATTGAAAATAATAATTTATTCTGACTTGCCTAGTTAAATAAAAAGGTAACAAAATAAATACATTTAAAAGCAGATTCTATAAGGGCACAATATTGCATGGAGGACAGGGGTGGAACTACCCACGCGCAGTGTGCTCTGCTGGGAGGCCTTGTGGACCGTGACGCAGCCATCCTGGAACAGGAAGCAGCGCCCCGCGTCGTGGACGGGTGCCTGGGAGTCCCGGGCTAGTCGCTCCCTCAGTTGTGAGCCGATGTAGAAGTCCCACGGCACCGCAGTGCGCTCCAGCTGCACAAGGCAAAAGTGACGTGTTAGATCTCAAATCCCTGGAGAACACAGTGTAAAGTAAATGTCAAAATCATCATGTTGATCTCATGGACTGTCAGTCATTGCATCCATAGCACCATATATGGACTTGATTTCTCCAGCTCCATCCTTCAGCTTTATAGCAAAACAAGTGGAGGGGAAAACCTCAACGTTTTTACGAACGAACCAGCAGTGCAATTTTGCTTAATCTGCAATTCTAGATCGATAGAGGTGGAGTCTGCATACATAAACAGTTTGAGGTGGAGTCTGCATACATAAACAGTTTGAGGTGGAGTCTGCATACATAAACAGTTTGAGGTGGAGTCTGCATACATAAACAGTTTGAGGTGGAGTCTGCATACATAAACAGTTTGAGGTGGAGTCTGCATACATAAACAGTTTGAGGTGGAGTCTGCATACATAAACAGTTTGAGGTGGAGTCTGCATACATAAACAGTTTGAGGTGGAGTCTGCATACATAAACAGTTTGAGGTGGAGTCTGCATACATAAACAGTTTGAGGTGGAGTCTGCATACAGTTTGAGGTGGAGTCTGCATACATAAACAGTTTGAGGTGGAGTCTGCATACATAAACAGTTTGAGGTGGAGTCTGCATACATAAACAGTTTGAGGTGGAGTCTGCATACATAAACAGTTTGAGGTGGAGTCTGCATACATAAACAGTTTGAGGTGGAGTCTTTGAGGTGGAGTCTGCATACACAAACAGTTTGAGGTGGAGTCTGCATACATAAACAGTTTGAGGTGGAGTCTGCATACATAAACAGTTTGAGGTGGAGTCTGCATACACATAAACAGTTTGAGGTGGAGTCTGCATACATAAACAGTTTGAAATGGATCTGCAACTAAACATTTGAACTGCACATAAACAGTTTGAGGTGGAGTCTGCATACATAAACAGTTTGAGGTGGAGTCTGCATACATAAACAGTTTGAGGTGGAGTGTACATGAAGGAAATCATTCAACTCATCAACTCACATGAAGGACAGCTATTTAAATCTACTTTGAATTCAGTCATTCACTGCCTTACCTTTATGGCAACGTCACCTCCACCTTGGCCTGCATAGATGGAAAAGTTCTCATAGTCCATCTTGGAATAGGTAGCAAAGGTGTCGTTCCCTTTAAGACAAGACAGTAAAAATAAAAATAAACAAACAAGCGGTGTAGTATTATAATCCTGCATTAAAACCAAACCGTCCACCCTTCACTAAAACCAAACCGTCCACCCTTCACTAAAACCAAACCGTCCACCCTGCATTAAAACCAAACCGTCCACCCTGCATTAAAACCAAACCGTCCACCCTGCATTAAAACCAAACCGTCCACCCTGCATTAAAACCAAACCGTCCACCCTGCATTAAAACCAAACCATCCACCCTGCATTAAAACCAAACCATCCACCCTGCATTAAAACCAAACCATCCACCCTGCATTAAAACCAAACCGTCCACCCTTCATTATTAGTTGAACTACCTAGAATCAGTACACCATCTTCCTCAGCCATGGGAAGGGGACAATCCTCTGAGTAGAAGTTTGGAAAGGAGTTCAGGTCCACTTGATCCAGCAACCGTTGTCTCACCCTCACACTGCAAGGGTCCTCAATCACAGGTTGTACTGCAATACCAGGAAGTAAGAACAAGGCATTCCAACATCAAATAGACTTGACTTATTCCTTACAGCTCCTAGTGAAGCCAAGAGTCTTAAATATACTAGTCATACAAAATGAATGGGCACTGGATTGAACCCCCAAAATAGTCAGATTCAGCAGTGTGAAATAGGTGAAATTAAATGTCAGTGTGCAAAGGTATTTTAATAAAAATTAATACAACGCTTATTTTTGTTGGTCCACTAAACTGCCATGTGCAACACAATGCCTTGACTTTTACATTGGTTTGAGGCGAAATGCAGCTTTCTTGGACAGCCAAAGAAAAGGCAGGTAAGAACTTATACAGGAAATAGGATTGTGTGTAATTCAGCAGTGGCAAAGTCTGTTTATTATTTTTTACATTTACGTCATCTAGCAGGCTCTTATGCAGAGCGACGTACAGTACTGCATACACTTCACCCCCCCTTCTCGGTCCTGGTCCCCCGTGGGAATCAAACCCACAACCCTGGAGTTGAAACCGCCATGCTCTACCATCCAGATACTCACTGCATGGTGAATTCTGGTCCATGGCTTCGGGGTGGGGTTCTGCGTGGTTCTCCTTCAGCCTGCCGAGGTGGTGGACGGCCTTGCCTCCAGAGTTCGTGCACACAGAGGAGGCGGAGGTGGGGCCTGAAGCCATGGAGCCCCAAGCCTCCAGACTGGCTTCTTGGATAGGGCTGCAGAGCAAACATCAAGGAGATGGATAGTATTCTTGATGTAATTACTGTCCTGACATAATTGGTGAAAGCAATACAATGGGTTTTAGAATGTTGGTAACACAGAGCTGCAAGTTGTGACTTTTCCCTTTATTTTCCATTTGAGCGGGGTTGTGTTCATTAGGCATAAAACTGAAGAAAAGGGGAGGTACTACCTGAACTTGTCCAATAAGAAAAGGGTCATTTTCAGATACCTTCAAACATTTTACAACGGTGTGCCCGCATCAATGAACACAGCCCTGGGCTTATCATCATGACTTGCACTGGCAGAGATGGTTTAGAATGACTCCGGGAGGGAAAGGGGACAAGCTACAGAGCTCGCTGCCATCAAACCATCAATAAGGCTAGTGGACCCTTGTCGGTCAAGTCATTGGGTGGACAAACTATACCTGAGCTTCTTCCTTCCGTCCGAGTCAGCGTCAAGTTGAGTGGTAATGCTGGGCTCCTTGGTCAGAATCCCAGCGTTGGGCGAGACCGCCCTCTGTCCCATGGCGTGATAAGGAGAAGAGGCCATCTTGGCGGCCATTACAAAGTCCTGCGTGTCCTCTGGGCTGGAGCACAGAGTCTTGTTCTTGTGGCTGCTGACCACCTCCTCGTTCAGGGACTCTGTTCGCTCTGGGAAGTTCTGGATGGTACAAGTCAATCAATCTACCTATTGATATGATTTTTTTTTGTGCAATCAGGAATTACCAACAGATAACATACGTACACTAAACTGAGCTCAGGTCCGAGTTAGCAAGACCGCACAAACAGATCTGGGAACAGGCTTTACATTCAAAGGCAGTGGATCATTGATGGTCTTGTCTGAACTGTACTAGATTAGAGAGATCACTTTGTAGCACAAGTGATCTTGTTCCAAAAACTGTCCAAACCTTAGATAATTGAGTTCGTTCAGAGTTGGGGATACTGCCACCTGTCAAAAAACACACACAAAAAAAAAACAGGATCACCGTTGGAGTGCATGGAAAAGTCTGAAACAGTTTGATTAGTGTCATTGTTCCCGCATAATTATTAGTTCTCCAAATAATACTACTGTGTTAAAATAACATGTTTTAACACATGTTACAAAACTTAACCTTAACAGTTTTGAAGCACGTTGGCATTTAGAGGACTTGTGTAGATTCAGAATTACCTGGAAACAGGTATGGAGTCTTAAAACAAAGACCTCTGTCTCCAGCAGGCAGGAAAACATCATCTAAAATAGCAATCAAGTCAGAAAAAGACCTCAAGTACAGGTCAAATGTCAGATAAAGGCCAAGTACAGGTCAAAGTTGATAATTGACTATCAAATACCTATATATTTTTTTTAACCTCACATTTGTTTTGTATGTTGCGTGTATAGCATAGATGCAAACTAATGAACACAAACCTGGACACATGTCCTTTTCACAGGGAATAGGGTTTCTGTAAAGTAAAATGGGGGAGACATTTGATTGTCATTTAGCCTAATTCATTCATGTGAAAGTATGACTTGTTTGACTGTCTATGACAATGTAAACTAGACTTAAGCAATCAGGCCCGAGGTGGGGTATACGGACAATATACCACGGCTAACGGCTGTTCTTATGCGCGACACAACGATGAGTGCCTGGATGCAGTCCTTAGCCGTGGTATATTGGCCATACATACATCTATCACTAACCCTAGAGGTGCCTTATTGCTATTATAAACTGGTTACCAATGTAATTAGTGCAGTAAAAATAAATGTTTTGTTATACCCTTGGTATACGGTCTGATATACCACGGCTGTCTGCCAATCAGAATTCAGGGCTCGAACCACCCAGTTTATAATGTTTATAAATGCAGTGATATACGACAGGAGTCTCAATGGCTTACCCAGACCCATGTGCAGAGCCAGACTGGGATCCTTCATCAAAGATCTGGAAGGCCATTGCATTCGGTTGGCGGCTAGGTAGGACAGTTCCAGACCTACACTCTGTTATTTGCATGGAATCAGTCCCAGTGACCTCCTAGGAGCAAAAAGTTAGGAAAATTGTTTATTTTGCATGAAAACACTTTTAGATAGCAGGAGAAAATGTTTAGGAACTAACTTGTCCAATAAGAAACTAATTTTCCTGTTGCAACCCCTAAGATATTTTTCAGAAGCACTGGCAGAGTAAAGTCTTCCTGGGGTATACAGCTATACTAAATAAAAACATTTTTAAAAACTGGGGAAATATTGTCTACGGTGCACTCTACTGAACATGACCCAGATAATATGGTTATCTGCTACTAGACTAACTATCCCAAACAAGTTGCTTTCACAGTCGACGTCAATGAACTCTGCAGATTGTCTAAACACTTTCTAGCTGGGTTTCCTAAACAGACCTCCAACTGAAAAGAAATAAGGGACGGCAAATCACAATTGCGAAACACATTGGACATTTTGCAATGCAAGCTCAGATATCTCAAACCAGGGTAGTGTTCAGTAGGCAAGAAATGCAACGAAAGGGGTAGATAATAGCGGAATTTGTCCAATAAGAGACACTTTGTTACAAAACGCGTCGCTACGATGTGCCCTAATGAACACAACCGTGTATTAAGAGTCTTTGCCACTTGCCTGTTGTGATAGTTGCTGGGATTGCTGCAACTGAAGCAGTCGTTGCTTCTCATCAATCTGTTGCCTCAGCCTCTCTTTGGCTTGTCTCTGCTGTTGAATCGTCTCTATCAAAAGGAAAGGGTGGGAATAAAGAATGAATAAATGGTCATTGGTGGTTGACCTTGAGGGAATACGCCAATATGAGGAGAGAAGATCAGTGATAAAAAATGGAAAAAAGTGGGAAGACAAAAAGGGAGGGCCCCGAGTGACCGTGTGAAACAGCAGTCGAAAGCACAGTAGCCCATTTTATTCCCCGACAATGTACATGAACATGGGATACACACACAGCTTTACCCAAGTATTTTGTCCAAATCAATATCGGTTGTATGTCTATACTTTAAAAGATGCATTTGAAAACAGGAAATATGTCAAATGTCATGGAACATCCCAGGTATAATGTGACAGTTACTGTCCAATGGTAACCTTCGATTTCTTGCCGCTTGCGTGTGAAGTAGTGTTCGGCACGCAGCTCTTCGATGCTCAGCTCCACAGCGCCATTCAGCAGCAGCTCTTTGAGGTACATGCTCTGTTCCTTCACGCCGCCTCCTCCTCCCTCCTCCAGCGCAGAGTCCTCTTTCGAGGGGGGCGGGCGATCAGAGAGGACAGTGTTCACTGCCGGGTCAATCTTACACGCAGACCTGTAGCCGTGGTGAAAGTTGAGATTATTTTTGCTGCATTTAGGTCAGAGATTAGACATTAGCTAGCCTACTTGGTTAGTTAGCTACTGCAAACAAGAATTTCCATGGTTTCTAAGAGCATAACCAGACCATTGAGTGTGTATGCATAATCAACTTCTTGTAATTTACTCCTTTTACTAAAAACAGATTTTTGACCAGAATATGCACCAAAATAAATTCTGAACAGGTAGAAAATTCATGCGAGTGTTATTTATATGCATGTATGAACCTTACTCTTTACACTTGAGACATTTGTAACAAGAAAATTAGTTTGCAGATTCCATCTTTAACCATGAGGGGAGTTACTCTATCCTGGCCCTAGATCAGCTGCTTGAGTCAACTTTAGTCCTCCACAACTCACAAAGAAGGGGTCTGGTCTAGAGGTCAACCAATTAATCGGAGTGGCTGATTTCAAGTTTTCATAACAATCAGTAATCCGAATTTTTGAACGACGATGATATTGAAATCCACGAGGAGACTGCGTGGCAGGCTGACCACCTGTTACGCGAGTGCAGGCAGCAAGGAGCCATGGTAAGTTCCAAGCTAGCATTAAACTTATCTTAACATAATCACTAGTTAACTACACATAGTTGATAATATTACTAGTTTAACTAGCTTGTCATGCGTTGCGTATAATCAATGCGGTGCCTGAAATTGTGTCACTTGTCTTGCGTTCAGTGTAAGCAGAGTCAGGGTATATGAAGCAGTGTGTGTCACCTGGCTCATTGCGAACTGTGTGAAGACCATATCTTCCTAACAAAGACCGTAATTCATTTACCAGAATTTTACATAATTATGACATAACATTGAAGGTTGTGCAATGTAACAGCAATACTTAAACTTAAGGTTGCCACCTGTTCGATAAAATACAAAACGGTTCCGTATTTCACTAAACGAATAAACGTTTTGTTTTCAAAATTATAGTTTCCGGACTTGACCATATTAATGACCTACGGGTCGTATTTCTGTGTGTTTATTATATTATAATTAAGTCTACGATTTGATATTTGATAGAGCAGTCTGACTGAGCGGTGGTAGGCAGCAGCAGCAGCCTGACTGAGCGGTGGTAGGCAGCAGCAGCAGCAGCCTGACTGAGCGGTGGTAGGCAGCGGCAGCAGCCTGACTGAGCGGTGGTAGGCAGCGGCAGCAGCCTGACTGAGCGGTGGTAGGCAGCGGCAGCAGCCTGACTGAGCGGTGGTAGGCAGCAGCAGCCTGACTGAGCGGTGGTAGGCAGCGGCAGCAGCCTGACTGAGCGGTGGTAGGCAGCGGCAGCCTGACTGAGCGGTGGTAGGCAGCAGCAGCAGCCTGACTGAGCGGTGGTAGGCAGCAGCAGCAGCCTGACTGAGCGGTGGTAGGCAGCAGCAGCAGCCTGACTGAGCGGTGGTAGGCAGCAGCAGCAGCCTGACTGAGCGGTGGTAGGCAGCGGCAGCAGCCTGACTGAGCGGTGGTAGGCAGCGGCAGCAGCCTGACTGAGCGGTGGTAGGCAGCAGCAGCAGCCTGACTGAGCGGTGGTAGGCAGCGGCAGCAGCCTGACTGAGCGGTGGTAGGCAGCAGCAGTCTGCCTGGGCGGTGGTAGGCAGCGGCAGCAGCCTGACTGAGCGGTGATAGGCAGCAGCAGCCTGACCGAGCGGTGGTAGGCAGCAGCAGCCTGACCGAGCGGTGGTAGGCAGCAGCAGCCTGACTGAGCGGTGGTAGGCAGCAGCAGCCTGACTGAGCGGTGGTAGGCAGCAGTCTGACTGAGCGGTGGTAGGCAGCAGTGACTGAGCGGTGGTAGGCAGCAGCCTGACTGAGCGGTGGTAGGCAGCAGCGGCAGCAGCCTGACTGAGCGGTGGTAGGCAGCAGCAGCCTGACTGAGCGGTGGTAGGCAGCAGCAGCCTGACTGAGCGGTGGTAGGCAGCAGCAGCCTGACTGAGCGGTGGTAGGCAGCAGTCTGACTGAGCGGTGGTAGGCAGCGGCAGCAGTCTGACTGAGCGGTGGTAGGCAGCGGCAGCAGTCTGACTGAGCGGTGGTAGGCAGCAGCAGTCTGACTGAGCGGTGGTAGGCAGCAGCAGTCTGACTGAGCGGTGGTAGGCAGCAGCAGTCTGAGCGGTGGTAGGCAGCAGCAGTCTGACTGAGCGGTGGTAGGCAGCAGCAGTCTGACTGAGCGGTGGTAGGCAGCAGCAGTCTGACTGAGCGGTGGTAGGCAGCAGCAGCCTGACTGAGCAGTGGTAGGCAGCGGCAGCAGCCTGACTGAGCGGTGGTAGGCAGCAGCCTGACTGAGCGGTGGTAGGCAGCAGCAGCAGCAGTCTGACTGAGCGGTGGTAGGCAGCAGCAGTCTGACTGAGCGGTGGTAGGCAGCAGCAGTCTGACTGAGCGGTGGTAGGCAGCAGCAGTCTGACTGAGTGGTGGTAGGCAGCAGCAGTCTGACTGAGTGGTGGTAGGCAGCAGTCTGACTGAGCGGTGGTAGGCAGCAGCAGCAGCAGTCTGACTGAGCGGTGGTAGGCAGCAGCAGTCTGACTGAGCGGTGGTAGGCAGCAGCAGTCTGACTGAGCGGTGGTAGGCAGCAGCAGTCTGACTGAGCGGTGGTAGGCAGCAGTCTGACTGAGCGGTGGTAGGCAGCAGCCTGACTGAGCGGTGGTAGGCAGCAGCCTGTCTGAGCGGTGGTAGGCAGCAGCAGCAGCAGTCTGACTGAGCGGTGGTAGGCAGCAGCAGGCTGACTGAGCGGTGGTAGGCAGCGGCAGCAGCCTGACTGAGCGGTGGTAGGCAGCGGCAGCAGCCTGACTGAGCGGTGGTAGGCAGCGGCAGCAGCCTGACTGAGCGGTGGTAGGCAGCGGCAGCAGCCTGACTGAGCGGTGGTAGGTAGCGGCAGCAGCCTGACTGAGCGGTGGTAGGCAGCAGCAGCAGCCTGACTGAGCGGTGGTAGGCAGCAGCAGCAGCCTGACTGAGCGGTGGTAGGCAGCGGCAGCAGCCTGACTGAGCGGTGGTAGGCAGCAGCAGTCTGCCTGGGCGGTGGTAGGCAGCGGCAGCAGCCTGACTGAGCGGTGGTAGGCAGCAGCAGCCTGACTGAGCGGTGGTAGGCAGCAGCAGCCTGACTGAGCGGTGGTAGGCAGCAGCAGCCTGACTGAGCGGTGGTAGGCAGCAGTCTGACTGAGCGGTGGTAGGCAGCAGCCTGACTGAGCGGTGGTAGGCAGCAGCAGCAGCCTGACTGAGCGGTGGTAGGCAGCGGCAGCAGCCTGACTGAGCGGTGGTAGGCAGCAGTCTGACTGAGCGGTGGTAGGCAGCAGCGGCAGCAGCCTGACTGAGCGGTGGTAGGCAGCGGCAGCAGCCTGACTGAGCGGTGGTAGGCAGCAGTCTGACTGAGCGGTGGTAGGCAGCAGCGGCAGCAGCCTGACTGAGCGGTGGTAGGCAGCAGCGGCAGCAGCCTGACTGAGCGGTGGTAGGCAGCAGCAGTCTGACTGGGCGGTGGTAGGCAGCAGCAGCCTGACTGAGCGGTGGTAGGCAGCAGCAGCCTGACTGAGCGGTGGTAGGCAGCAGCAGCCTGACTGAGCGGTGGTAGGCAGCAGCAGCCTGACTGAGCGGTGGTAGGCAGCAGCAGCCTGACTGAGCGGTGGTAGGCAGCAGCAGCCTGACTGAGCGGTGGTAGGCAGCAGCAGCCTGACTGAGCGGTGGTAGGCAGCAGCAGCCTGACTGAGCGGTGGTAGGCAGCAGCAGCCTGACTGAGCGGTGGTAGGCAGCAGTCTGACTGAGCGGTGGTAGGCAGCAGTCTGACTGAGCGGTGGTAGGCAGCGGCAGCAGTCTGACTGAGCGGTGGTAGGCAGCGGCAGCAGTCTGACTGAGCGGTGGTAGGCAGCGGCAGCAGTCTGACTGAGCGGTGGTAGGCAGCAGCAGTCTGACTGAGCGGTGGTAGGCAGCAGCAGTCTGACTGAGCGGTGGTAGGCAGCGGCAGCAGCCTGACTGAGCGGTGGTAGGCAGCAGCCTGACTGAGCGGTGGTAGGCAGCAGCAGCAGCAGTCTGACTGAGCGGTGGTAGGCAGCAGCAGTCTGACTGAGCGGTGGTAGGCAGCAGCAGTCTGACTGAGTGGTGGTAGGCAGCAGCAGTCTGACTGAGTGGTGGTAGGCAGCAGTCTGACTGAGCGGTGGTAGGCAGCAGCAGTCTGACTGAGCGGTGGTAGGCAGCAGCAGTCTGACTGAGCGGTGGTAGGCAGCAGCAGTCTGACTGAGCGGTGGTAGGCAGCAGTCTGACTGAGCGGTTACTGAGCGGTGGTAGGCAGCAGCAGCCTGACTGAGCGGTGGTAGGCAGCAGCAGCCTGACTGAGCGGTGGTTGACTGAGCGGTGGTAGGCAGCAGCAGCCTGACTGAGCGGTGGTAGGCAGCAGTCTGACTGAGCGGTGGTAGGCAGCAGTCTGACTGAGCGGTGGTAGGCAGCGGCAGCAGTCTGACTGAGCGGTGGTAGGCAGCGGCAGCAGTCTGACTGAGCGGTGGTAGGCAGCGGCAGCAGTCTGACTGAGCGGTGGTAGGCAGCGGCAGCAGTCTGACTGAGCGGTGGTAGGCAGCGGCAGCAGTCTGACTGAGCGGTGGTAGGCAGCAGCAGTCTGACTGAGCGGTGGTAGGCAGCAGCAGTCTGACTGAGCGGTGGTAGGCAGCGGCAGCAGCCTGACTGACAGCAGCCTGACAGCGGTGGTAGGCAGCAGCAGCAGTCTGACTGAGCGGTGGTAGGCAGCAGCAGTCTGACTGAGTGGTGGTAGGCAGCAGCAGTCTGACTGAGTGGTGGTAGGCAGCAGCAGTCTGACTGAGTGGTGGTAGGCAGCAGTCTGACTGAGCGGTGGTAGGCAGCAGCAGTCTGACTGAGCGGTGGTAGGCAGCAGCAGTCTGACTGAGCGGTGGTAGGCAGCAGCAGTCTGACTGAGCGGTGGTAGGCAGCAGCAGTCTGACTGAGCGGTGGTAGGCAGCAGCAGTCTGACTGAGCGGTGGTAGGCAGCAGTCTGACTGAGCGGTGGTAGGCAGCAGCCTGACTGAGCGGTGGTAGGCAGCAGCCTGACTGAGCGGTGGTAGGCAGCAGCAGCAGCAGTCTGACTGAGCGGTGGTAGGCAGCAGCAGGCTGACTGAGCGGTGGTAGGCAGCAGCAGGCTCGTAAGCATTCATTCAAACCGCACTTTCCTCTGTTTGCCAGCAGATTTTCACAATGCTTGAAGCACAGCGCAGTTTATGACTTCAAGCCTATCAACTCCCGAGATTAGGCAGGCAATACTATAGTGCCAAAAAGAACATCCAATAGTCAAAGGTCTATGAAATATAAATGTTATAGAGAGAGTCCTATAATAACCTCAAACTTCTTACCAGAAAAAAAAAGGAAACACCAGCTTTCATATGTTCTGAGCAAGGAACTTAAACGGTAGCTTGTTTTACATGGCACATACTGCATTGTCACCTTCTCCAACACTTTTTGAATGATTTAAACCAAACCAAATTGAACATGTTTATTTATGAGACTAAATTATTTTATTTATGTATTATATTAAGTAAAAACAAGTGTTCATTATTCATTGAGTTTTGTTGTAATTGTCATGTAATTTGGTCCTCCACTACTCACACAGAAGGCGTCTGGTCGCCCTCCTCCACTACTCACACAGAAGGTGTCTGGTCGCCCTCCTCCACTACTCACACAGAAGGCGTCTGGTCACCCTCCACTACTCACACAGAAGGCGTCTGGTCACCCTCCTCCACTACTCACACAGAAGGCGTCTGGTCACCCTCCTCCACTACTCACACAGAAGGCGTCTGGTCGCCCTCCTCCACTACTCACACAGAAGGTGTCTGGTCACCCTCCTCCACTACTCACACAGAAGGTGTCTGGTCGCCCTCCTCCACTACTCACACAGAAGGTGTCTGGTCGCCCTCCTCCACTACTCACACAGAAGGGTCTGGTCGCCCTCCTCCACTACTCACACTGAAGGCGTCTGGTCGCCCTCCTCCACTACTCACACAGAAGGCGTCTGGTCGCCCTCCTCCACTACTCACACAGAAGGTGTCTGGTCGCCCTCCTCCACTACTCACACAGAAGGTGTCTGGTCGCCCTCCTCCACTACTCACACAGAAGGGTCTGGTCGCCCTCCTCCACTACTCACACAGAAGGGTCTGGTCGCCCTCCTCCACTACTCACACAGCCCTCCTCCACTACTCACACAGAAGGGTCTGGTCGCCCTCCTCCACTACTCACACAGAAGGGTCTGGTCGCCCTCCTCCACTACTCACACAGAAGGGGTCTGGTCACCCTCCTCCACTACTCACACAGAAGGGGTCTGGTCACCCTCCTCCACTACTCACACAGAAGGGGTCTGGTCACCTTCCTCCACAAAAGGCTGGAGGTTGAGCCTGCTGGCAGGGACCGTTACACTGGAGGCAGAACACCATGACTTCTGGGGAATCTGCCAAGACAAAGAACACCCCCTTAAAATGGCTTAATAATAACAGTTAAACAGTCAAATACAAAAAGGTTCCACAGAAAATGGTATTAGTTCCATATTAAAACACAAACCAAAGTCTACCAACTCAATTCTATTCACTACTGGCAAGCTATCTCTAACCCTAACCCTAAGTCTCATAGATTAGAAACTGTGCACATTGATGCAATTTAAATGACAGGTCAAGTTATCTATGTAGATCGGCATCGGTGGTCAAACCTTGATGTCAGCCAATTGCTCAGGCATGACTTGGTTCTCGTTGGCCCTGCTGCTGGGTGGTGCCATCCAGGGTTCCAGCTTCAGTTGTGCAGCTTGAAGGGAATCCGTCTGGTTCTCGTTAAACCCCAGGATCTGTTTTTTCTGGATGTGGCGAGCGGACCGCCTTGGCAACTCTAAGTTCAGCCTTCGAGAGTGTCCTACCAAAAATAACAAAACAGTTCTCAACCACTACATCCCTACTTTACTTTTAATCAAAGGCTCAGTGGCCTTTTCTTGCGTCAAAGTGCAGCATTTCATCTGAAAATAATGCATTTTAGAACATTTTCTAAACATCAACCAAGATCAACTCTGGATCCACTTTCCTCAAAGACAGCATTAAATTCAGAACAGTGCCGATTGGCTGAGAAAGCCCCATCTACACACCCATTTGTAGAGCGACAACTTTGCAGCTAAACCCCTAGTATCGACCACAAAGGGCTAACCTGCAGCCTCTGTCCGACTGACTGGTGCGACGGCCTTCTTTCTCCCCCGTGGTCTCAGGTCTACCATACTGGTTCTTGCTGGTTCGGGTTCCTCCTCAGTTGCAGACAAAGCCTGATGGGCCACCCTGGCCTGGAAACCACTAAAAGGAACAAATAATAATCACCAAACCACAGACAAGCAAGGACAAGGGCTGTGCCTAAATCCTCATTAAATCACACTAAAGTAATTACTATGAACTAATAGTACATTCTGTTCAGTACAAATGAAAATCTAAATACTATGACTTATTTGTAATGGGGCATATTGTTTACAGCCTACTCCCTTCCGTATATGACGTAGACAGAGGCAGACATAGGACAGCTAACAAGGAATGGACAGAGACAAGGAGCACACACTTGTGATATTGCTGAAGTTTATCCATGGGCTGGGCTCTGCACTTAAGTCCCTCATGGAAGATGGCGTCTGCCTTCTGGAAGTTGCCGTGCTTCTCGAACTCCTCCGCCCAGGTAATGTAAAGGTCAGCCCGAGTGAGTCCGATGCCGTTGGCCTGCATGTAGCTGAACATTTCCAGGGGCTCCATGCTGTTCTGGGCCTACAAAACAGCAGTGTCCATTAGGCACCAAACTCAAATAGGGAGGAACTACCTGGATATGTCCAATAAGAAAATCTCATTGTTTAATGTTGAAAAATGACTTGGAACTTTTCCGTTGCGTACCCTAATGAACACAACCCAAGTTGGGTCAATTGTTCAGAGTTCTGTATCGATGCAAACAGGTGGGTAGTGATAGCATGCAAGCCAATGCCTGTGCTTTACCCAGTAGCAATGTACAGTATCTTGAACGGCAGGGGTTGGAACAGGTTTGAGGAACAGAACCCCCAAAAAACACATTGAGGAACTGAAACAAACATTTTCAAATCTTGAGAACCGGTTAATGTTATTTTTGCTCCAAATATATTCCTAATGTCTAGTCTATAATTCAGTTGAATTATGACGCTAGTAATAGCCTAAACACATTCCAAGCCACATCATGATGTTCTGCATTTTAAGCCAAGCTCCCTCCCATGTCCACCCTCTCTCCTCACCTGTGAACTGTCCGTTGCCTCGAGCACTTGCACTTACAGTATCTGTCCATCAAACTAGCTTACCCATTCCATAGCCAGCTGCTCCATCCATGCTAATTGGTAGAGTAAATTAAATTGCCAAATGTAAAAACGATTGATACGATTTTCATACAAATTGATACGAGCATCTAAACATGGCTGTAAACATGCATTACTACACCTAGTATTAGCTTGGGGAATGCAGAGAATATTGCTCCATTTCACTATTGAAACAGTGAAACTGAGTGAAACGGAGCAATATTTAATTTGGATTACAATATTCCAGGCTATACTTAGTAAAGCATGCGTTTGCAAGAGTGATATTGTATGAGTGGGCAATAAACTTCCTTAGCTCTTGCTTAGCTCAATAAACAAATTGGATATGAACAAGATCACGCATAAAATGTAGATATTCTCATTGACCACTAGTGTGAGCATAGAAGCGAGGCACACAAGGCTATCGGTATTCCTTAATCTTTTGGCAATCCATGTCATGTTGCCGCTCACTAGCTCTGGTCCAGGGCGTTAGCGGAGTTTGTCTATGGAGGTAGTCTTTCAATACGGGACAGTAGTGGAGGATCACACACTAATGACCTGGACTAACCACTCACCAAATTGATCCAGAGGTTGATGTAACGGGGGTCATTGTAGTATTTCTTGTCATGAGCAAAGAGCTGCACAGCCCTCTCCAGCATGGCCGTAAGACTGCTCTCTTTACTACCCTGGGGGTAGGTTTTGAGTGTCCATTTTAGGTACCTGCACAACACAGAAGCCAAAGTTGTGTATGGTCCCAGAGCGTGTGTGTGTGTCTGTGTGGTCAAACTATTGTCCCGAGGGACATTTTGGACTGGAAGCAAGTTTAACCGGATTTTGAAAAAAAATTGACCTATACAAAAGTTCAAAACAGATCACACAAAAACACAGATATACCATTATGGCAGGTGAAGTTAGGGAGCATGGGGAAGTGTATGTCTAAACCTCTCTGTGTGTGTGTGTGTGCGTGTGCGTGTGCGTGTGTGTGTGTACAGAGGGAGGTGAATTTCATCTCACCTATCCCAGATATCGAGTGGATCATCTCCAGTGTACATACGGAGTTCCAATTCAAACACTCTGTGGGGCACAAAACAGAGCTTTCAATTTTATAGACTGAGCCTACGTGAACTTTTAAAGATATGCCCCATGTAGAAACTCACCAAATCCACACAACACCAAATTCTAGAACATATATTAGAATATATCTCTACACAAAACAGAATAGCCCGGGCAGTGATTCTTAACACCAAACCTAAAAATGGTTGAATATAGCTAGCTAGTAACATTGTGAAGACAGCGTTGACATACTGTCTCTGTTGCTGGATGGCTGCAGGACAGGATCCCTCTCTCAATGGCTGGGTGTTCTCTTTACACAGCTGCCGTTCTGCCTCCACCTGGGCCATAACCACAACTTTGAAAGAAAAGGGGATGTTCACTAACTAATTACTTTAAAATGCTAATATAAAAATAAATAAAAAGTAGCCTACAATCTAGATTACATGATGACACCAGTGTACATGACACCATACATACACACTTCACTAAGTTATATTGGACTGTATTTGTCAGTGTTCCTTCGACATTACTAACGCTAACGTATATTAGTTTACGACTAGAATACTAAACAAAAACACTTACACTTGGTAATAGTAACGCAAGCTAGCTAACAGTTATTATATGGCTGAAGTAACATTTAGTCATTTAGCAGGCGCTCATATCCATTGACAGGAGAAATTAGGTGTAAGTGCATTTATCGACAGACTTTAGGCCAATTTAAGATTTTTTATTAAACGACTCATTTGCTGATTTAACTAGCCAGCAATCTATTGTTCATGACACACTAGCTAGCTAACTTTCTTGGTTTGCATTTTGTTATTTTAGTAAAGCTGAAGCGCCACTAAGCTAAAGTTAGTTTGGCAGCAACACAGTTATTTTATAGCTAACGTTAGCTAGCTTAATGAAAGGGACCGGTCGAGTTAGTGGTAGCTAACGTTACATACATTATGTAATGTACAACTCAGACTTAGCTAGCTAAAGACAACTTACAGTTTCTGTAATTATACAAAATATATTCACCGTTTCTCTTCTCAAATCTTAAAATGCAAAAGTTGGCTACAGCTGGTTACGCCCGTGTTTTCCACACATTTAAAATGAACCGCCAGCAAAGGACGAACGCGATTGGATTATTTATGTTTTGATCCGCCTATTCGTGTTCTTCTTCTGTGGGTTTATGGCGGACTATAACCCCAAAAATGTGTGTTGCCGCCACCAACTGGACGGGTTGAAGCCAAAACAAGGTCAAAAGAAAAGCCATATGTTATAGGGAAACTAACTTAATCCACCAAAATAAAAATAGTACATTGACAAAGCAAAACAAAACTCCCACTTCTTCCTTCTTTCAATTCTCCATATATCTCCCTTCTCAGGCTCTAGGGCCTGAGAGGGTGGTACGGCTCTAGGGCCTGGGTGGGTGGTACGGCTCTAGGGCCTGGGTGGGTGGTACGGCTCTAGGGCCTGAGAGGGTGGTACGGCTCTAGGGCCTGGGTGGGTGGTACGGCTCTAGGGCCTGAGAGGGTGGTACGGCTCTAGGGCCTGAGAGGGTGGTACGGCTCTAGGGCCTGAGAGGGTGGTACGGCTCTAGGGCCTGAGAGGGTGGTACGGCTCTAGGGCCTGAGAGGGTGGTACGGCTCTAGGGCCTGAGAGGGTGGTACGGCTCTAGGGCCTGAGAGGGTGGTACGGCTCTAGGGCCTGAGAGGGTGGTACGGCTCTAGGGCCTGAGAGGGTGGTACGGCTCTAGGACCTGAGAGGGTGGTACGGCTCTAGGGCCTGAGAGGGTGGTACGGCTCTAGGACCTGAGAGGGTGGTACGGCTCTAGGACCTGAGAAGGTGGTACGGCTTTAGGGCCTGAGAGGGTGGTACGGCTCTAGGGCCTGAGAGGGTGGTACGGCTCTAGGGCCTGAGAGGGTGGTACGGCTCTAGGGCCTGAGAGGGTGGTACGGCTCTAGGGCCTGAGAGGGTGGTACGGCTCTAGGGCCTGAGAGGGTGGTACGGCTCTAGGGCCTGAGAGGGTGGTACGGCTCTAGGGCCTGAGAGGGTGGTACGGCTCTAGGGCCTGAGGGGTGGTACGGCTGAGGGCCTGAGAGGTGGTACGGCTCTAGGGCCTGAGAGGGTGGTACGGCTCTAGGACCTGAGAGGGTGGTACGGCTCTAGGACCTGAGAGGGTGGTAAAGGCTCTAGGGCCTGAGAGGGTGGTACGGCTATAGGGCCTGAGAGGGTGGTACGGCTCTAGGGCCTGAGAGGGTGGTACGGCTCTAGGGCCTGAGAGGGTGGTACGGCTCTAGGACCTGAGAGGGTGGTACGGCTCTAGGGCCTGAGAAGGTGGTAAGGCTCTAGGGCCTGAGAGGGTGGTACGGCTATAGGGCCTGAGAGGGTGGTACGGCTCTAGGGCCTGAGAGGGTGGTACGGCTCTAGGGCCTGAGAGGGTGGTACGGCTATAGGACCTGAGAGGGTGGTACGGCTCTAGGGCCTGAGAGGGTGGTACGGCTCTAGGGCCTGAGAGGGTGGTACGGCTCTAGGACCTGAGAGGGTGGTACGGCTCTAGGGCCTGAGAGGGTGGTACGGCTCTAGGGCCTGAGAGGGTGGTACGGCTCTAGGGCCTGAGAAGGTGGTAAGGCTCTAGGGCCTGAGAGGGTGGTACGGCTATAGGGCCTGAGAGGGTGGTACGGCTCTAGGGCCTGAGAGGGTGGTACGGCTCTAGGGCCTGAGAGGGTGGTACGGCTCTAGGCCTGAGAGGGGGCCTGGCCTGAGAGGGTGGTACGGCTCTAGGACCTGAGAGGGTGGTACGGCTCTAGGACCTGAGAGGGTGGTACGGCTCTAGGGCCTGAGAGGGTGTTACGGCTCTAGGGCCTGAGAGGGTGGTACGGCTCTAGGGCCTGAGAGGGTGGTACGGCTCTAGGGCCTGAGATGGTGGTACGGCTCTAGGGCCTGAGAGGGTGGTACGGCTCTAGGGCCTGAGAGGGTGGTACGGCTCTAGGACCTGAGAGGGTGGTACGGCTCTAGGGCCTGAGAAGGTGGTACGGCTCTAGGGCCTGAGAGGGTGGTACGGCTCTAGGGCCTGAGAGGGTGGTACGGCTCTAGGGCCTGAGAAGGTGGTACGGCTCTAGGGCCTGAGAGGGTGGTACGGCTCTAGGGCCTGAGAGGGTGGTACGGCTCTAGGGCCTGAGAGGGTGGTACGGCTCTAGGACCTGAGAGGGTGGTACGGCTCTAGGGCCTGAGAGGGTGGTACGGCTCTAGGGCCTGAGAAGGTGGTACGGCTCTAGGGCCTGAGAGGGTGGTACGGCTCTAGGGCCTGAGAGGGTGGTACGGCTCTAGGGCCTGAGAGGGTGGTACGGCTCTAGGGCCTGAGAGGGTGGTACGGCTCTAGGGCCTGAGAGGGTGGTACGGCTCTAGGGCCTGAGAGGGTGGTACGGCTCTAGGGCCTGAGAGGGTGGTACGGCTCTAGGACCTGAGAGGGTGGTACGGCTCTAGGGCCTGAGAGGGTGGTACGGCTCTAGGGCCTGAGAAGGTGGTACGGCTCTAGGGCCTGAGAGGGTGGTACGGCTCTAGGGCCTGAGAGGGTGGTACGGCTCTAGGGCCTGAGAGGGTGGTACGGCTCTAGGGCCTGAGAGGGTGGTACGGCTCTAGGACCTGAGAGGATGGTAAGGCTCTAGGGCCTGAGAGGGTGGTAAGGCTCTAGGGCCTGAGAGGGTGGTAAGGCTCTAGGGCCTGAGAGGGTGGTACGGCTCTAGGACCTGAGAGGGTGGTACGGCTCTAGGACCTGAGAGGGTGGTACGGCTCTAGGGCCTGAGAAGGTGGTATGGCTCTAGGGCCTGAGAAGGTGGTATGGCTCTAGGGCCTGAGAGGGTGGTACGGCTTGTGAAAATATTCCATGTAACTCCTTCCCAGGAAATCTTTTAGCCCCAGGAACCTCTCTGCCGCTTCCACAATGATTTCTATCTTACTGGACCTTCTCTCCACCTTGGCAGTGCCATTTATCACCATAGGTACAATGGCCACAAAGTCCACCGTAACATTTTAAATGGCAGGATCCTGCAAGTGAAAGGGAACCCCTGCAGCCTGGAGTGAAGGCCTATCCACCACCATGGACCCCATTCACACCCTCAACCCTTTTAACAGCTGCTGCATGTGATAAGCTCTGGATAGCCCTGACTTTGGCCACCTCATTTTCTTTCACCCTTGTGGGGCATTTGAAAGACTTGGCTTCATGGTTCCCACCACAATTGCAACATGTCACATTTTCATCACTTTAATAACATATAATATGATATTTTCCACAACTTGGACATCTCAGTTTCTCCCTTCTGCAAACGCTCAAAACATGACCAAAAGCTTTACAATGATCCCACTGCATTGGTTTTGGGATAAAGGCTCTAACTCTGTAGTTAATTTACTCTAACTGCACTGGAGTAGGGAGAGACTCCATATAAAAAATTAAAAAATAAACAGATTTTTCAGGCCCTTAAGCCATCTTCACTTTTTCACCCTTCACCACACAATTAATCTGAAGTGCATCAATCACTCCAGGAATATTTTTCAACATCTACTTCCCACGTGACTCCACATATAACCCCCTTGAGGGGTGCCCTGTTCCTAAGAGACACACACACAACACTTCAAACCTATCAAATCGGGTGAGACGCAACACACGTTTCTTCTGATCCTCAGAAGCACAAAACATCTAAACCAGGCCGCGTCTCATGATCCTCACAGCCTTCACTTTACCCAGCACTCTCTTCACCAGTCTGGATATCTCAAATGGATTCTTCAAGATTGGTAATCCGATCATCTGCTCCTCATTTATAAACTATACTCCTACAAGATACGAAGTGACATTCTCATCACTGTAGTCTAGTTTGCTCCGTTTTCCATTCTTTTGGACAATATTCCAATTCTCCTTGATTTTACATCCATGAGATTCCGAATCCACTTCATCATTCCCCTTCCGCCATATTTTTTCTCCTCTCTGAGTGGATAATGTCACTGCACTTCCGTAGAAATGGGTAGATTAGATTATTCTGAGCCCCTGGGCACCGGCCAAAGGCCTGTGACATGACCAGGCAAAAGGGCTATTGGAGGAGCACCCTTTTCAAATGGAACAGTAATCTGAGCCACTCTGTCATGTTGTCAACAAGGCAGCATGGTGCATCGTCCAGAAACATCTCTTTTCAAAATAGTTGTCATTGGGAAGGCAGATTTTTACCAAAAGCAAACCCTTTTGCATGTGAAAACAAAGAAGCGTACCTCGTGCTTAATTATGTTACTTTTGTTTTAAGGCGACTTCCCAAGGGCTTTAAACTGGGCATTTGGCCCGAACGGTTCCAAAACTAATGCAATTAACTTTTGCCCTATGTAAAACACAATTACCCGGGCGCCTGAGCCAAATTAATCGAATACCCTCATAGCACCCGAGCCAGATTCATCAAATACCCTCATGGCACCCGAGCCAGATTCATCGAATACCCTCACGGCACCCGAGCCAGATTCATCGAATACCCTCATGGCACCCGAGCCAGATTCATCGAATACCCTCATGGCACCTGAGCCAGATTCATCGAATACCCTCAAGCTTTCTAGATTCACACTATCCTTCTACTCTTTCTTGGCAGGCGTAACATGCAGGTCAAAATACAGTTGAGGCTCTACTGGATTGGAATGTGAAAACTTTAAGAGAAAGAGGAGAGATATTCTAAACTTCCGAAGCCAGCACACAGTTCACTAATAATGCAGTGCAGCCTGTAATACTGAACAAAAATATAAATGCAACATGCAACAATTTCAATGATTTTTCTGAGTTACAGTTCATATCAGGAAATCAGTCATTTGAAATCAGTTCATTAGGCCCTAATCTATGGATTTCACATGACTGGGCAGGGGTGCTGCCATGGGTGGTTCTGGCTCCCAAGTGGGTGGGCCAGGCCCAGCCAATCAGAATGAGTTTTTCCCCTAAAAGGGACTTTATTACTTACAGAAATAATCTTCCGTTTCATCAGCTGTCCAGGTGGCTGGTCTCAGACTATCCAACAGGTGAAGAAGCTGGATGTGGAGGTCCTGGGCTGGTGCGGTTACACGTAGTCTGCTGCTGTGAGGCCGGTTGGACGTACTGCCAAGTTCTCTAAAACTACATTGGAGGTGGCTTATGGTAGAGAAATTAACATTTAATTATCTGGCAAACACTCTGGTGGACATTCCTGCAGTCATCATGCCAATTGCACGATCCCTCAAAACTTAAGACGTTTGTGGCATTGTGTTGTGTCAAAAAACTGCACATTTTAGAGTGGCCTTTTACTGTCCCCAGCACAAGGTGCACCTGTGTAATGATCATGCTGTTTAATCAGCTTCTTGATATGCCACACCTTTCAGGTGGATGGATTTTCTTTGGCAAATAAGAAATGCTCACTTACAGGGACAAAACAACTTGACAGAAATATGTTTTTTGTGCATATGTAAACTTTCTGGGATCTTTTATTTCAGTACATAACACTTTACATGATGTGTTTATAGTTTTGTTCAATATATTTAAATATTTTAATATATATAAATATTTAAATATTATATATATATATATTTTACCTTAAGTTAAGTCAGTTAAAAAAACTTCTTCAGGGTGGGTGGGTTCCCTGTGGGACGGTTGAGCTAACGTAGGCTAATGTGATTAGCATAAGGATAAAAGTAACAAGTACATTTCCCAGGACATAGACATATCTGATATTGCCAGAAAGCTGAAATTCTTGTTCATCTAACTGCACTGTCCAATTTACAGTAGTTATTACAGTGAAATGATACCATGCCATTGTTTTAAGAGAGTGCACAGTTTTGAACATGAAAAGTTATTAATAAACAAATTAGGCACATTTGGGCAGTCATGCCAAAATTTTGAACAGAAATGCGATGGTTCATTGGATCAATGTAAAACTTTGCACATACACTGCTGCCATCTAGCGGACAAAATCTAAATTGCAACTGGGCTGGAATAATACATTATGGCCTTTCTACATTATGGCCTTTAATTTCAAAGATGATGGTAAAAAAATATATATAAAAAAATCCTTTGTATTATCTTTTATCAGATCTAATGTGTCATATTTTCGTACATTCTTTTCACATTTCCGCAAACTTCAAAGTGTTTCCTGTACCAAGAATACCAAGAATATGCATATCCTTGCTTCAGGAACTGAGCTACAGGAAGTTAGATTTGGGTATGTAATTTTAGGCGAAAATTGAAAAAAAGGGATGGATCCTTAAGAGGTTGTTAAGAACAAATTCTTATTTACAATGACAGCCTACCGGGGAACAGTGGGTTAACTGCCTTGTTCAGGGGCAGAACAACAGATTTTTACTTTGTCAGCTCGGGAATTTGATCCAGCAACCTTTTGGTTCCTAGCCCAATGCTCTAACCACTATGCTACCTGCCGGGAAAACACTTTATTTTTCTTTAATTTGACTGTTTTCTACGCAACAACCTTCAAAAAGGGTATTTGCCACCCCTGTATCCAACTGACCCATAATAACAAATGCGCAGCACGAAAGCCGAAACAACAAAGCACAGGTATTCACAAGACCAACAGACATGGGGACAATAACTGACAAGGACAATGGTGAACAAAGGGACAATTATACAATTACTAATCAAGAGAAATGGGAACCAGGTGTGCATAATGAAACAGTTCAATGACACCTAGAGGCCGGTGTCATAGACCTCCGGTACTGGTGCAAGGAATGAGCAGCAGTACCGGGGGATCCGTGACAATTTGCCACCCCTGTATCCAACTGCATCCATCTTTCCCTGAAGTGTAACACCCGATCACTCCTCCATGGTTAGATAAGAGCCGATGAAATGTATCTGGCAAAGACAGACAGTCATGTACAGTAACTACAGTAAGGAGAAAGATACAGTATGTTTAGGAGAAAAATACACTAAGAAGAAAGATATTACACTCTTATCCAGTTAGGGAAACAGTCTATATAGGCTATATCATTTTGTCAAGGTATGCTCTTTACTGTAATATGATACAATATATAAAACAGTATATACTGTATGTGTTATGTAACACAAAAAAAACAAGCTCATTTGTATTAGTTGGTGGTTGTTGAGGTGGTCGTTGGCTAATTTGTAATCCCTGGATTACAATTGTCTGTCAACTGCTGTAAGGTGTCGAATTATGAGCCGGGCGATAAACCACATTCCCTTACGTTTTATTTGTATTCAGTATAAATAGATTTTAAAAAGGGCAGTAGAAAAGAAGAAAAAAAATGTGTCAGAAAATGGAATATAATATATAAACTAATTCAATGGTAAGAACATTTGGGAGTAGTTTGAACCTGCCTCAAATTAAATAAATTACGTTTAATTAAATATTTGTATTGTCACAAACACTGGATAGGTGCAGTGAAATATGTTGTTTTACAGATAGGTGCAGTGAAATGTGTTGTTTTACAGATAGATGCAGTGAAATGTGTTGTTTTACAGATATGTGCAGTGAAATGTGTTGTTTTACAGATAGGTGCAGTGAAATGTGTTGTTTTACAGATAGGTGCAGTGAAATGTGTTGTTTTACAGATAGGTGCAGTGAAATGTGTTGTTTTACAGATAGATGCAGTGAAATGTGTTGTTTTACAGATATGTGCAGTGAAATGTGTTGTTTTACAGATATGTGCAGTGAAATGTGTTGTTTTACAGATAGGTGCAGTGAAATGTGTTGTTTTACAGATATGTGCAGTGAAATGTGTTGTTTTACAGATATGTGCAGTGAAATGTGTTGTTTTACAGATAGGTGCAATGAAATGTGTTGTTTTACAGATAGGTGCAGTGAAATGTGTTGTTTTACAGATAGATGCAGTGAAATGTGTTGTTTTACAGATATGTGCAGTGAAATGTGTTGTTTTACAGATATGTGCAGTGAAATGTGTTGTTTTACAGATAGGTGCAGTGAAATGTGTTGTTTAACAGGGTCAGCCATACTAGTACAGCGTCCCTGGATCAATTTAAGGTTAAGTGCCTTGCTCAAGTACACAGCAACACATTTTTCACCTTGCCGGCTCGGATACTCGAACCAGCCACCTTTTGGTTACTGGCTTAACACTCTGCTACCTTCTGCCCTGAAGAATGTCAAAACTCTGATATGCTTCCACTGATTTATTGAAATTCACAAAGAGAAAAAGTTTCGATCCCCCCCATTGGGATCCATAGCGGTTCCAAGGCTCGTCGACATTTTGTGATGCCTAACTGCCCTTTTATGGATTGAAGTGAATTTGTTTTAGGTGATATTTTCCAGAATATCATAGGTAACATCACAGTACACATATTTTCTATTGGAGATCACATTTGAAATTCCGATGTAACTGTTAATGAGAGCACTGCCTCTTTTAAAACAATACTTTAAGCTAAACAAAAATATTAGTAACCATATTTACAGTACTGTCATGACATTGGCCTGGGGGATAGGTTTATGACAGTCCCCCCTTTTTTGTCTCTCTACCCTACTGAGGTTACATTTGCAAAACCCTTGGTTAACATAGAGATTCTGGGTACGTCAGAAGGTGGGGGGAAATTAACTATATTCTGGTAATCCGACCAATGGAACATATGTGGTGGTAATTAATGAATATGATGTCAATTCGGTTGTAATCTGAGACATTCTCATCAATGATAAGATGACATAAACTCTACAGTGTCTCTACAACTACAGTCTACACATCAGAGTTAACAGATTTACATGGAATTGTTGTTCAATTTAAATGTTTGAATATGAAATTATTTGTGATGGGATGAAATGTGATTTTAGCTTCAAAAATGTGAGATGTGGCTTTACATAAGTTAGGGCTGCTCACTCAGTGGCCCGCCCACGTGAAGAGACAGAGGTTGTAAACTATGAAACACACCCCTTTTCTCCCTTCCTATATAAAGCCTTGACGACAACATAACTTTCTGTTCTGATGATGGTCCTATGTCAGAATGGTTCAGATAATAACTACAGTACGAAGCCAACATCAGCGTGAGCTTTGGTTACGAATGGTATGAACTTTGAACTCGTATTCACTACAGAAGTGATACCTCCTAGCCGTTGAGTTAGCAACAGCTGCTGCAAACGAGGGTTATGAAGGAACAGACAGAGTATCCCATCTATCACACAACGAGGTTACTACAACTTATCCAATTGACCACCAGAGACATTCTTCAAAGGATAGAGGACTCGGTTTGGCAACACGCTCTTCTATCTACCACCAACCTACTAAAGCACAGCTCAGAGTAAATATTTATAGCATTTTCCTTTTCCAAATGGGCTGTAATTTAGAATGCATAAGATACTGTATTTCCGATAGCACAGCTTCTTCCCTTTGTTCCTCAGTCTTCCGGCTCTTTCGCTCAAACCCAGCCCTTTTCCTTTGTGTAACAAGCTGTCATATCTGTTCTGCCCACTAGGGACGTTTTCCTTTATGACGTAGTTTGTAATCAAGTTATGATTAATTGTGTATGTGTAATTCTGTGTGATTAGTTAGGTATTTAGTAAATAAATAATTAAACCCAATTTTGTATTGCTGATTCAAATTGTTAGCCAGGGTTCGTGCAGATAACTAAGAATCTACAACTTTCAGATGAGACTGAATTATGGTGATGATTAATGTTGACTGCTATTGATGTAAAATATTACTAGGTCTTTAAGAGTTTATTCGGAAGATAACAGCTCTATAAATATTATTTTGTGGTGCCTGACTCTCTAGTTAATTACATTTACATGATTAGCTCAATCAGGTGATATTAATATAGAATAGCATGTCATATTACTTAATCCGGCATAGCCAAAGACACGACAGTATATTCTTGGGCTAGTCATAGCAGGGGATTCATCAGAGAAAACATTTAATAAAAAGAATAAAAAAAATACAAAAAGAATGTCAACATAACAATTATCTGTGATCTGATTATTCAAAATGCCAGAAGTGTCCATTAACACAGAAGAACATAACAAACCAGGCCATGGTGAATTGGTGAACCATTCTGTAACATAACAGTGAAAAACATCAACATAAACGATAGACTGGATAATCCATCAACACTAGACTGGATGATCTCTCATTCTACTTCAGAGGCAACTGATCCCAAGAGGTGTTTGAATCTAGTAGGACATCGCTATGCTATATCATGTCATATTTAATCTCAGTTTTACACAGATGCCCCATTGGAAGACCCACCAGGCTTATGTGAGTAAGACATATATGGTATCAAATGGTCCTAATAATATAAGGCCAGGACGGACTGGCCATGGGGACCCTCTTTGACAAGTGCTGCCAACCACTAATATAGACACCGATAGTGCAGATTGTGGATACATATAGGATATATCTAGATACATGAGGACTGTCACTGTACACACATCCACAGCTACAGGTGAGAGAGAATGGTGTCTCATTTCACATGGTCTCCGGCTCCAACGTTTGTTCATTTTTTCAGGGACATCTTGCGAAGTCCCTTCATACGATACAGCAAGCCGTCGATGAAGTCCTGTCAGGAAACAGTAGAGAAGATGTGAGTGAGAGGTGGTTATCCTGTTTCCAGGTTAACCAGTAAATACGTGCAGGCACAACACAGTTTTAGGTGTGTTTATGGAAACTTAGTGGGATTATATCTCACATGTTGTGGTTGTATGAGACATTTTGATAGGGTGTATGTTTGGGTTTGTTTTGGGCTGTCACTTCTCACCACTAGAGAGCAGTCTCACTGGGGTAAGGGGTTGTGTGGTGGGGTCAGGTCCTGGGGTCGTCTGTATGAGGGCCCAGGTAAACAAGTAGCAGTCACGCATGGGTCAACGGAAGATTCACCGTTTTTTAACCGCACATCACAAGATAATAATCAAACATTTAGGGGCTGCTTATATTTGTCCTGTTACACACTTGTACAAGCATCAGTGTGTCATGGAAATGTGTTTCTTGCATATCCCAACTCTCCCTGAGACACCCACAGGGAGTGGGGTCAGGGTCACCATATCCCAACTCTCCCTGAGACACCCACAGGGAGTGGGGTCAGGGTCACCATATCCCAACTCTCCCTGAGACACCCACAGGGAGTGGGGTCAGGGCCAGGGTCACCATATCCCAACTCTCCCTGAGACACCCACAGGGAGTGGGGTCAGGGCCAGGGTCACCATATCCCAACTCTTCCTGAGACACCCACAGGGAGCGGTGTCAGGGCCAGGGGTCACCATATCACAACTCTCCCTGAGACACCCACAGGGAGTGGGGTCAGGGCCAGGGTCACCACATCCCAACTCTCCCTGAGACACCCACAGGGAGTGGGGTCAGGGGGTCACAGGGACACCCACAGGGAGTCACCATATCCCAACTCTCCCTGAGACACCCACAGGGAGTGGGGTCCACATCCCAACTCTCCCTGAGACACCCACAGGGAGTGGGGTCAGGGCCAGGGTCACCATATCCCAACTCTCCCTGAGACACCCAGGGAGTGGGGTCAGGGCCAGGACACCCACAGTCACCAGGGTATCCCAACTCTCCCTGAGACACCCACAGGGAGTGGGGTCAGGGCCAGGGTCACCAGAGACACCCACAGGGAGTGGGGTCACCAGGGTCACCATATCCCAACTCTCCCTGAGACACCCACAGGGAGTGGGGTCACGGCCAGGGTCACCATATCCCAACTCTCCCTGAGACACCCACAGGGAGTGGGGTCAGGGCCAGGGTCACCATATCCCAACTCTCCCTGAGACACCCACAGGGAGTGGGGTCAGGGCCAGGGTCACCACATCCCAACTCTCCCTGAGACACCCACAGGGAGTGGGGTCAGGGCCAGGGTCACCATATCCCAACTCTCCCTGAGACACCCACAGGGAGTGGGGTCACGGCCAGGGTCACCATTGTCCAGCGCCCCTGGAGCAGTTGGGTTTTCACCTTGTCGGCTCTGGAATTCAAACCACCAACCTTTAGGTTACTGGTCCAACGCTCTAACCTCGAAGGCTATCTGCCTCCCGTTAGAAGGATTGCCTGTATCATTGGATTATTCATTAAACGGTGCCTCACCCATCATTAGCGTGTCAATAACAGTTTCCACATCCTTCAAGTAGCTAACTTTGAAATAGCCAATACCGTGGTAGTTACTATATCAGGCTTTTCCTTTCTCTCAGCTGAATGTGCATGGGGCTCAGAGTGAAGCTGTTTAGGGGTGGATGGCTCATAAAATGACTGGAATGGAGTGTAATGGCTATGAATGGAGTGTAATGGCTATGAATGGAATGGCTATGAATGGAGTGGAATGGCTATGAATGGAATGGAGTGTAATGGAATAGCACCAAACACATGTTTGATACTATTCCATTCCGGACATTATTATGAGCCGTCCTCCCATCAGCAGCCTCCACTGCTAACTACATTATCAAATCCAAAGGGCCTTGCCTCTCAATGCAATTTGTTTGGTGCTTCCTTACCTCTTTGGGCTTGTCACAGTCTTGAAGAAGGTCCTGTAGAAATAGAAATGGGAAACCATGAACCCTTTCACTCTGACTCTTTATTCAAAAAACACAAGGTGTTTTTGACAGATTTAGAACAGGGTTGAAATAGCTTTAGTTTTCGTTCAAATAGTTTGAGCGTTTGGTTGAGCCTGTCAATGCCAGATGGGCTGAGTTTTGCACTTTGGGGACTGTTCCAATGCCAGCCAAATTCAAGTAAGCACAGCTACAGTATTTGCAGGAAGATAAATAGTATTTGTACCCAGGTCTGAATAGACCAAAGATTTTGAGCTCACATGTAGCTTTGCTCTCTGTTCTGCGTCTGATAGATCCAGCAACTCATCCATGTCAATTTCTAACTCTGGAATATCCTCCTCCTGAAAGAAAGGCAAAACACAAACAACGAGAGAACTGGAATAAAACAAGAACCCAAATGTCAACAAGATAACTCTCCATTTATTCTAATAATACATTTAACCAATGAAAAAAAGGCTATTCTGAGTCTTAATGTCCTCTCTGTCAACTGTACACTAATGTATTTCTTCATCCAGAATATACATTCTGAGAAAGGGCATCCGTTTCTTTCTCACTCAACAATTTTCATGAACCTGATTGTTGATGGATGACACACACACACAAAACGATCACTGTGAAATGAACAAAGCAAATAAAAACATTCCCTTTTTTCCCTCCTTTTTGTTGTTGGTTGCCAGCAGATTTCCATGTTGATAGGAAGTGATAGCATTTTTTGTGACCCACACAGTCACGCACAGATAATAGTTCAGACACTTAGCCTTTTGTGTTGACGGCCAACAAGCACAACATTCCCTGGCATACACTGAGCTTTGGTGGACCACAGTTGTCCCACTAATCATGCAGCCACAGCGACCAAAGAGCCAATGACATACTTTAAAAGTAAACAACCACAATAAAGAGAACATATTGTGCACCTATAACTCTACAATTCCCATTCACACTGTTTCTCCATTTTAATATCAATGAACTATCGCAAACTTCTGACATAATGTGGATGGTAGATCTCCAGGAAGAGGTTTAGGCATAGAGAGGGCTATTAAGACCACCCATACGTAGAATGTATGCACACATGACTGTAAGTCGCTTTGGATAAAAGCGTCTGCTAAATGGCATATATTATTATTATTATTATTATTATTAGATCACAAGATTTACCCAGAGAACACTTTCCCTTGCAAATTAGCTTCCATTGAAATGATCCTTAGTTTTCAACGATCATTTCATGAGTATGTTGGCCTATACTAGTAAATCTGTTCCCTATTGTACCTACAATTTGTCTAATGAGACAAAATGGCTGCTGATCCTGACAGTAGAAGATGGGAAATGACTGTTGACATCATTAATGAGTGGGGAAACAGCCAGGAAAACAAAACACAAGTGCACCTAATGTTCCCTGCACACTTACGCAAAGACAAAAAGGTTCTTATTCCACACAGCATCATTTTTGTGTCTAATTAATGCATGAAGATCATTTGTCATTTGTGTTGAGATGTTGCTTTTCAACAGCATAAGGGAGGATAATGGAGAAAATGGGTTGGGCACTGAAATGGTTTTCAAGAACCGCAATCATGTGTACAGTGCATACATTTTTCAAACCTCAAAATGACTTTGCAACTTATTTAGAGCTGCATTTCAACTGACAAACAGGCTAATTATAAAGCTCTTAATTTACAGTTGTCATCTCACGCATTATGGTACCTTTTTGTTGTACCATTCCAGAACAGGAAATTGTGGGCAAGAAGGAAGTTTGGCCTTGCCCTGTTTGTTTTCTGTTAGGTTGAGATAAAACAGGGATGCTTTCCAAAATACATTCTAGCTTATTGTAGTGACATTTTTTTAATCAACTTTAACTTCCTTTATTTTTTCTCTTAGTTAGTTCCACTAACTGAGAAGGCATCAAGGAGCAAACACATTCTGCCCAATAGAAAATATAGTTATAGACCAATGAGGTTAGTACGCTACAGAGGATAGTGCTTCAATCAATCAGAGGGTAGTACTTCCTGCCATCCAGGGCCTGTCTACTTCTTCCATTTAAGAATGATGGAGGCCACTGTGTTCTTGGGGACCTTCAATGCAGCAGAATTTTTTTGACACCCTTCCCCAGATCTGTGGCTCGAATTCCTTCGAACTCATGGCTTGGTTTTTGCTCTGACATGCACTGTCAACTGTTTGACCTTATATAGACAGGCGTGTGCCTTTCCAAATAATTTCTAAATCAGTTGAATTTACCGCAGGTTGTAGAAACATCTCAAGAATGATCAATGGAAACAGGATACACATGAGTTCAATTTCGAGTCTCATAGCAAAGGGTCTGAATCCTTTTTTAAATAATGTATCTGTTTTTCAATTTTAATACATTTGCAAAAATGTCTAAAAACCAGGTTTTGCTTTGTCATTGGGTGTAGATGTGTGTGGATTGATGAGGATTTAACAAAATGTGGAAAAAGTGAAGGGGTTTGAATAATTTCCAAATGCACTGTACATATTACCTCAAATACTTCGACTAACATCTATCCCCGCACATTGACTCGGTACCCCCTGTATTTAGCTTCGTTGTTGTTAATTTATTGTGTACCTTTTTTTATTTGTATTTTTTTACTTTGGTTTATTATCTTTATTTTTTTAGTAAATATATTCTTACTTTAAAAAAAATGGTTGGTTAAGGGATTGTAAGGAAGCATTTCACAGTAAGGTCTACACCGCATGTGACAAATAATGTTTTATTTAATGAATGGGTGTACTTTTTGTCCCCTTTGCAACTGGAACTAAATGCAGTCCCTCTGGCTCATCTAAATCTACAAGACAGCCCATTCCGCTGACACGGCAGCCTTTAGCATCACAACTCTGGAAAGCCAGAACAAGCTTGTCAGCAACAGTCAGACTCTTAGAAGTAATGATCATAAAACGAGGACAAGGAAAATCATTAGGCTATAAAGCTAGATAAGGCTAACCCTGCGAGCTAAATGGGCCATTATCCCTTAAATGCAATACATTAGCTAATGTTTTGTATTGTATGACCTTGGAGCTTTAAAAGTTATGTTCACCCCTCCTGTGGTAAACTTCAGATGTAGGATCTTATTTTGAACCAATTTGTTAGAGCAGGAAAATAATCTTGCAGCAACAGGACATGTGAATAATAATGTGGATTATAATTTTTGGACATTTTTGTAGGGGTTAATACATTTTTCATTAGGGCAAATCAAGTCAAATTTCTAAGTGAAAATGACAAATGTTATAAACCTTTTTAAAACTCAAATACACAACAAGTTTGCAAGGCCTGATTGGCAGGAACATTCTCAGTGTGAGAGTGATCAAATTAAGATCCTACATATGTAGTTGTCCATTAAACTCCATTCAAATCCACACAATGACACCTCTTTATAGGTATAGTACAGGGGTTCCAATTAAGGAATTTTGGCAGCTGATGCTTAAGGTTAAGCTGTGGGGTATTTCGACACAGATGCCTAGGGTCATGTGTTGAATTATTGAAGGTTATTCCTTAATTCACATGTGGTTCCAGGGGTAGACTTTATCGGTAGCTTGATATCTTTTTTTGCCATTTTTCTCTTTAAAAACACACATTGTATTACAAACCCTGTGGAATTTAACAACAGCTAGGACTAGTTTCATAGATTGTGTTTATGCGGCCAGTATGTACCATCCCTGCCTGCATTCAACACCATACACTCATCATCGGTACTCTATAATCTGAAACCAACTATTACTAAACCATTAAAGCTCAGGTTCTATAATTTAGGGGGAAATTAGTTTAGGTATTGGGAAGCCAATGTCATTCACCGTGTGAAGCTAAGAGAAGGTTTAAGCACAAATAGCTGAGAAATTAAGCTGATCCCCAGAATATTAATCAAGTCAAGAATCTTTGAGCAAGAAATGTTCAGTGCCTTTATCTACACTGTGGGCAAACATGTTAAATCTTGGTAGGCTAACTGATGAAGGTAATCACTTACCTGCCATAGCATGCAGAGAGGATTTTCTCTGCAGGGGGAAGTCAATAAGTCAGCCATTTTGTTTTTTGGAATGAACCCCACACAAAAAAAGAATGTGACCTCTGACCTGTGTGTTAGTGGCAGCTTAAACCACCTTTGTGGCATACTGGAGGGTAATGGATATGTTTCTGCTTCTACAATGTTTTCCTTTTAGTTTAGTGAATATTAATAAAGTCCAGATTACTTTAGTTTTTCCCCCCATAGCAAACCACTTCAGACCTTCCTTGTATCACTTGGCAAGCTCCTTTACTCAATTCCTACTTTCTTTCCACTGGCATAAATCAAATAGAACACACGTACTGACTGCTACTTGGGAAAATGCTACAGTATTTACTCATTGAGTAAAAAGTAGATTGTTGTCTTTTGATCTTTCCATCCTTTCTCAATCATGTATGAACTATTTCTAACCTCAGTGTCTTGGAAAATAATAATGCTATCTGATCATTTATCATGAATGCAGTGAGGTCATCCTGGAGAATGTCAAGATTAAATGGCTTTGTCTTGATTTGAACCCACAACACAGTCTGATGTACACTACTTTGGTATTTCCATTAATATAGGAACAAAGAAACAACTATTCAGAGACAACAATGAGTGCCTACCAGGGACGAAATATCAAGGAAACTTTCTGGACAATTAACAATATTCTTTTGAAGGAATATGATAATAAGCTGGTGGTGGTTTCCCAGGCCAGTTCACTGTACTTCTCCACCCATACAAATGTGAGGCCTTCCACTGTGAAAGCAGTTTCAGTTTTAATAATCAACTTTTATCTTTCAATCAGAGCTACTGGACATGGTGTTAGTACTAAAGATGCAAATGTAAGATGTATTTCATTGATTCAATTATTGATTATGTAAAATATTTTTGGCCACCACTGTACTATACAGTGCATTGTATAGCAGCATACCACCCTGCATACCACCCTGCATACCACCCTGCATACCACCCTGCATACCACCCTGCATCCCACTGCTGGCTTGCTTCTGAAGCTAAGCAGAGTTAGTCCTTGGATGGGACACCAGATGCTGCTGTGGTGTTGGAGGGCCAGTACGAGGCACTCTTTCCTCAGGTCTAAAAAAATATCCCAATACCCCAGGGCAGTGATTGGGGATGCTGGAGTGTGTAGGGTGCCGTCTTTCGGATGGGACGTTAAACGGGTGTCCTGACCTCTGAGGTCATTAAAGATCCCATGGTACTTATCATAAGAGTAGGGTGTTGACCCTGGTGTCCTGGCTAAATTCCCAAGTTGTCATCTAATCATCCCCAGCTTACAATTGGCTCATTCCTCTCCCCTGTAACTATTCCCCAGGTCGTTGCTGTAAATTCTCAGTCAACTTACCTGGTTAAATAAAATAAATTGTTTCAGGCCAACTTTTATTATGGACTTTCTTACAATGGGGGCAAAGGGGACATTGGATGGGGGCAAAGGGGACATTGACAAAGGGGACATTGGATGGGGGCAAAGGGGGCAGACATTGGATGGGAGCAAAGGGGACATTGGATGGGGGCAAAGGAGACATTGGATGGGAGCAAAGGGGACATTGGATGGGGGCAAAGGAGACATTGGATGGATTGGGAGCAAAGGGGACATTGGATGGGGGCAAAGGAGACATTGGATGGGGGCAAAGGGGACATTGGATGGGGGCAAAGGAGACATTGGATGGGGGCAAAGGAGACATTGGATGGGGGCAAAGGGGACATTGGATGGGGGCAAAGGGGACATTGGATGGGGGCCAGCACACCGACTCTATTGTCACCCACGCTGCTGGTCATATGACGCCTTAGTTGAACCCTGACTAGGCCCCTTTCTCTCTCAAACACTGGGTTCTTTAGCCACCAGTTATTTACTTCCATATAGGCTTCACTGGCTAAGGGACAACTGTGTCCCAAGGTCATGTGAAAAAAGACAGCGTTCCTGACAATGACCTCCAGGAGGGCAAAGTAGAAATAATAGAATTCTAGAGAACTTTAGTACTTCACTTACAGTACATGTGATTTTAGACTATTTATAACGGAAGTTGGTTTAATGGGTCACATAATATGAATACGTGTATACTGATATGTGTTAATCAAATCAAATCAAAATTATCCTAATGTTAGGATTAATTGAGGATAAACTGACCCTGGATATGTTTCCACAGCCATCTACAGTATCTTGTATCATCTATATATCTTCTATATATGGTCTATCTATCTATCATCTATCTATCGTCTATCTATCGACTATCTTCTATCGACTATCTTCTATCTCCCAAAACAAAAGGGTTACGGTTCACTGACAAGGAGCCAAAACTGGAGCCCAAATGTTAGTTTCCATTGCATTTCCTAGGGGCCCGGTAATCAAATTGCCACAGCTGAGGTTATAATTGGACCGAGCTCCCTCTGGTTCCGGGACTAATTATTTGAGTCAATCAAGTCTTCATACTTAGCCTCACCCAGCCTCATTCAGGTTCCCAATTCAGTTTGTCTGCTCTGGAAACACACAGAGAAATATCCCAAGATAGCTAGATTCTGTCACAACATGAAATAACCAAAGTACTGAACTTTATCTCCTTCTCTCTATCCTCTCTAACAAGGGAGCACTATCCCCTCTTCCCTCACCTCTCCTAAACTCTGTTTCTCCCCTTCTCTAGCAGGCGACTGTCGCTATGGGAGCTCCCTTGTCTAAACTAAAACTTGCTTACTTTACCATTATATTTACATCATGCCCTAATAAGATACTGGTCCAGGACTAGTTTTTGATATATTACACCACAATGGTGAAGATCAACACTGGTGTAAAAGGAGCTGACCTTAAATCAGAAGATAGCTTAAACTCACCTCGCAGTCGAACAGGAGATGCAGCTGCCCGTCGATCCACTCCTCGATGTCCAGCCTCTTTTGCAGGTCCTTGCGGTTGTACTTGACCGTGAGTTTTCCCAGTCTGCGTTGAGGAGGCTCCTCTTCCGTCTTCTCCTCACCTGGGGTTTGGAACAAGACCCTGTGCTGGGGACCCGGTTGGGTGGACATGCCTCTGTCTGTCTGTCTGTCTGTCTGCCTGCCTGTGTCTGTCTGTCTATAATGATGTCTGTCTGTCTGTCTGCACTGCTGTCCGTCTGTCTGCACTGCTGTCTGTCTGGCTTTCTCTTATGCTCTCTCTTCTGTGTATTCCTACATCCAAACCCCCTCTGTATCTCTCTCTATCTCTATGGCCTCCTCTCTTTCTCCCTCTGCCCTGCTTTCCCTTCTCTCTGTCATTTCCTCCTACTTTCTCCGGGGCTCCCTCTTTGACTCCACCCTTCCCCCTCTCTCTCTCTCTCCCTCTCTCTCTCTCCCTCTCTCTCCCTCTCTGTCTCTCTCCACTCTCCCCTCTCAGTCTCCTCCTCCTTTGCCTTGCGTGCCCTCTTCTTCTTTAATTTCCTATCCTCTTCCTCGCTCCTCTTACACTCTCCTCTTCGTCTCCCATCTTCCTCTCTCCTCTCTTTATTCCTGTCGATTTACTTGTTTATTTTCTGCCTCTGTCTGACTGTCTCTCGCCTTTGCTCTGTACATGGTAAGAGTGCAAATGCTTTCCTTTCCTTTTTGTGTGTGTGTTTGTGTGTGTGTCAAAGCCACAACACGAGGAGATTTTGACAGATGGCTTGCTGCCCTTATTTCGAAAATACATTAAAAAATATACAGTATTGCAGAGTACTTTTTGCAAGTCATCTATCTGCTTGAGAAAGAAAACATTTGCATTGTAAATGATAATTTACCTTCCTTTTTCCATATCTTCACTGTGAATGGAATCCACGACTCTTTTCCCCACAGTGAAATTATTTGAAGGGGAAGGAGAACAACAGCAATGAAAGCCAACAACAAATTCTGAACCCACATCAATGCATAACTGACCAAATAATGAAATGCATTCCGTAGTGAGTGTGGAACATGTGAAAAACATATTGTTGTCTATCAATAATGACAAGCTACCTGGGTCTGACAACTTGGATGGAAAATTACTGAGGATGATAGTGGATGATTTTGCCACTCTTATTTGCCATCTCTTTAATCTAAGCCTACAAGAAAGTGTGTGCCCTCAGGCCTGGAGGGAAGAAAAAGTAATTCCGCTACCCAAGAACAGCTAATTACCCTTTACTGGCTCAAACAATCGACCAATCAGCCTGTTACCAACCCTTAGTAAACGTTTGGAAAAAATTGTGTTTAGCCAGATCCAATGCCATTTCACAGTAAACAAATTAAAAACTGATTTTCAGCACGCATATACGGATGGGGATTCAACAAGTATGGAAGGCACGTACACAAATGACTGATGATTGGCTAAGAGAAATGTATAATAAAACAATTGTGGGAGCTGTTTTGTTAGTGCAGCTTTTAACATTATCAATCAACTATCTGTTGCTGGAAAAGCGTAAGTGTTCCGGCTTTACATCCCCTGCCCTGCTATATTGTGAATTGAGAGGTACCAGTCTAACAGAACACAGAGGGTGTTCTTTTATGGAAGCCTCTCCAACATAATCCAGGTATAGTCAGGAATTCCCCAGGGCAGCTGTCTAGGCCCCTTACTTTTTTCAATCTTCACTAATGACCTGACACTGGCTCTGAGTAAAGGTTATGTGTCTATGTATGCTGATGACTCAACACTATATATGTCAGCTATCACAGCAAGTGAAATCACTGCATCGTTTAACAAAGAGCTGCAGTCAGTTTCAGAATGGGTGGTAAGAAATAGGTTAGTCCTAAATATTCCCAAAACGACAAGCACTGCATTTAGGAAAATAAACCCTAAACCTCAACTAAATCTTGTAATGATAAAGTTGAGGAGAATAAACTGCTAGGAATAACCCTTGATTGTAAACTGTCATGGTCAAAACATATTAATGCAACAGCAGCTAAGATGGGGAGAGGTCTGTCCATAATAAAATATGTTCTGCCTTCTTTGTTGCACCTGAACTACTGTCCAGTCGATTGGTCAGTTGTCACAAAGAGGGACTTGTGAAAATGTAAGTTGGCACAGATGAGGGCAGTATGGCTGGCCCTTAAATGTACACGGAGCTGACATTAACAATATGCATGTCAATCTCTCCTGGCTCAAAGTAAAGGAGAGATTGACTTAATCCGTTCTTGTATTTGTGAAAGGTGACATGAAAGGTGACATGTTGAATGCACCGAGCTGTCTGTTTAAACTACTAGCACACAGCTCAGACACCCATGCACACCCCACAAGACATGCCACAAGAGGTCTCTTTACAGTCCCCAAGTCCAGAACAGACTATGGGAGGCACACAGTACTACATAGAGACATGACTACATGGAACTCTATTCCATATCAAGTATCTGATGCAAGCAGTGGAATCAGATTTAAAAAACTGATGAAAATACACCTTATGGAATAGCGGGGACTGTGAAGAGACACACACAAACACACACACACACACACACACACACACACACACACACACACACACACACACACACACACACACACACACACACACACACACACACACACACACACACACACACACACACACACACACACACACACACACACACACACACACACACACACACACATGATCCTGTTACTGTTGCCTACACCTCTCCTTCACCACTTCAGGCCGGATACTCCTTGCACTAGATAATACTGCCTAAAACAGACACACGTACACATTGATTTTGTACTGTAGATACAGTTGAAGTCTGAAGTTTACATACACCTTAGCCAAATACATTTAAATGCAGTTTTTCACAATTCCTGATATTTAATCCAAGTAAAAATTCTAGTTAGGATCACCACTTTATTTATAGAATGTGAAATGTCAAAATAATAGTAGAGAGAATGATTTATTTCAGCTTTTATTTCTTTCATCACATTCCCAGTGGGTCAGAAATTAAGACATTCAATTAGTATTTGGTAGCATTGCCTTTAAATTGTTTAACTTGGGTCAAACGTTTTGGGTAGCGTTCCACAAGCTTCCCACAATAAGTTGGGTGAATTTTGGCCCATTCCTCCTGCCAGAGCTGGTGTAACTGAGTCAGGTTTGTAAGGTCTCCTTGCTCGCACAAGCTTTTTCAGTTCTGCCAACAAATGTTCGATAGGATTGAGGTCAGGGCTTTGTGATGGCCACTCCAATGCCTGGACTTTGTTGTCCTTAAGCCATTTTGCCACAACTTTGGAAGTATGCTTGGGGTCATTGTCCATTTGGAAGACCCATTTGCGACCAAGCATTAACTTCTGGACTGATGTCTTGAGATGTTGCTTCAATATTTCCACATAATTTTCCTCCCTCATGATGCCATCTATTTTGTGAAGTGCACCAGTCCCTCCTGCAGTAAAGCACCCCACAACATGATGCTGCCACCCCAGTGCTTCATGGATGGGATGATATTCTTCGGCTTGCAAGCCTCCCCCTTTTTCCTCCAAACATAATAATGGTCATTATGGCCAAACAGTTCTATTTTTGTTTCATCAGACCAGAGGACATTTCTCCAAAAAGTATTATCTTTGTCCCCATGTGCAGTTGCAAACCGTAGTCTGGCTTTTTATGATGGTTCTGGAACAGTGGCTTCTAACTTGCAGAGCGGCCTTTCAGGTTATGTCGATATAGGACTCATTTTACTGTGGATATAGATACTTTTAAACCTGTTTCCTACAGCATCTTCACAAGGTCCTTTGCTGTTGTTCTGGGATTGATTTGCACTTTTTACACCAAAGTACGTTCATCTCTAGGAGACAGAACGCGTCTCCTTCCTGAGCGGTATGTCGGCTGCGTAGTCCCATGGTGTTTATAATTGCGTACTATTGTTTGTACAGATAAGCGTGGTACCTTCAGGCATTTGGAAATTTCTCCCAAGGATGAACCAGACCTGTGGAGGTCTACAATTATTTTTCTGAGGTCTTGGCTGATTTCTTTTGATTTTCCCATGATGTCAAATAAAGAGGCACCGATTGGACTTGAAATACAATAGCCTTGAAATAGATAGACACCTACAAATGACTCAAATTATGTCAATTAGCCTATCAGAAGGCTAATGACATAATTTTCTGGGATTTTCCAAGCTGTTTAATGGCATAGGCAACTTAGTGTATGTAAACTTCTGGCCCACTGGAATTGTGATGCAGTGAATTATAAGTGAAATAATCTGTCTGTAAACAATTGTTGGAAAAATTACTTGTGTCATGCACAAGGTAGATGTCCTAACCGTCTTGCCAAAACTATAGTTTGTTAACAAGAAATTTGTGGAGTAGTTGAAAAACACAAGCTAAGTGTAGTGTAAACTTCCGACTTCAACTGTATGTAGTAGTAGAGTAGTAGCCTGAGGGCACACACTTAATGTGTTGTGAAACGTGTTAAATTGTTATAACTGCCTTAATTTTGCTGGACCCCAGGAACAATAGCTTCTGCCTTGGCAGCAGCTAATGTGGATCCATAATAGACACAAATGCAAAAGCTCCTTTAGCTGCCAAATACATTCAACATCAACTGTTTCATTTACACAGTTTAAAAGTAGACTTAGTGATATGATGTAATCAATAGAGTTGGCCAACTTCCTGCTTACGGACATCATCAACAACAACAAAATTCCACAACCATTGGATCTTTACAAATGATGCCTTCCCTTGAAGCATGAATGCAGTAGGAGGAGCAAATCGTAGTCGTGGCAGATTCAGATTAGAATTGTATTATTGTTGATTGTTCAGCCTGTTGAGCCTGGTCCCAGATCTATTTGTGCTATCATGTCAACTCAGTTTGTCACTCATTGTCATGCCAACGAGCGGACATGATAGCACAAACAGATCAGGGACTAGGCTAGTCACCTGCAGTGTTTGATGTTGTTACAACATGTTATATCATTGTTGTGAATAGGAACTACACTATCAACCTGAACATTTACGCTCTGACAAAAAAACATGGTTGACATGAACTAAGTGTAACTATGCAGGTATAGGTCTAACCTTTGACCTGTGTCCTTGTATACTGTGTCACGATGTGGGCTTTTGGGTGTATAACATGGCTCCCCCTTCTCTCTCTCTCTCTCTCTCTCTCTCTCTCTCTCTCTCTCTCTCTCTCTCTCTCTCTCTCTCTCTCTCTCTCTCTCTCTCTCTCTCTCTCTCTCATGTCAGATTTGACATCAGTCATAAATACCATGCAGTATTGAGGGAGAGATTCTACCTGTCACGACTCTGCTCCCCTGCCTGTTCGGGCGGTGCTCGGCGGTCTTCGTCCCCGCCACCAATCCCTTTTCCCTTGTTTGTTGGTTTAGTCTTATTAGTTGCACCTGTTTCTTTTGTGTTTCTTGATTTCTGGTCTATGTCAGCCTGTTAGGCCCGCCGTTTAGGATTGTGCGGGATTATTTTTGTGGTCGCTGTCGGTTGTGGTTGTAGGTTGTGGTTGTATTTTTTCTCCGGATCGTTTTGCCCTGTGTGTTTGGGCTGGTCAGTGTTTCTGCGCCCTGTGTTTGGCGTGACCATTTTGTGCCGGAGAAATTAAATCATCTATTATTGAACCCTCTGCTCTCTGCGCCTGACTCCTACCTTCCACGCCTATTAACGCGTGACACTACCAGAACAAAGAGCTTCTCTTCGTTCAAAACTCCTAATCCCCAAAATGGGAGAACTAAACAATATTCATATTTTTGAGAGTGTGGGAATGGTCCGTGGGACTTAAGGGACAGTTATGATGAGGGTGTTTCATTTGTGGTTTTGGCTACACAGCTGGAAATGGTTCAACTCTGACACTATCGATCACCACAGAATAAGAGCAAATCTTAGACATATAATTACTAGTCTGCAGCTAGAAGTGACGTAAGTCTAGAACGAGAATACCGACAACCGCCAAAGCATTTATCTATTAGAACATTTCCGAATGGTACTCTGAAGTATCCATTCTAACCACCTACAACCACGAAAGACATTGTGACTTCTGGGAAAGTTAACCAGGAACTGGATTCCAACATAGAAGAAAACAACGACATACGGCGTAAATATATACATTGCAATTATTCTCGAATGAGCGACCGTTCATGTGCAAAGGATTACGATAGCAGTGATTATAATTATCCACTGTGTGTAGTGAATTAATTTAGTCTTTCTCAGTCCCCACCCCTTTCCTTTGTCTACCAATCCATCATATCGGCTCGGGACTTTTTCTTTGTATCATGTAGTAACGGATATATCTACTGTTTATTTGTTATGTAATTCTGTGTGATTATTTATGTTAGTTAGTAAATAAATAATTAAGCCAATTTGTATATTGCTGATTCATTATAGAAATGATGGTTTGTGCAGATATCCAAGGGTTTGCGGCATTCAGTAATGAGAACTGATGACGTAATAATAATAATTAATTAATAAGCGACTGGTTTGATCAGATATTAAAATATCTGAAGAGTTGTATTCAAGGAATTATAATTCTAACTCTAAACATTTTCCTGTGGTGCCCCGACTGCCTAGTTAATTAATGTTTACATGATTAGTTTAATCACAAAATAATTAAACTAAGATATTTTATTTGATAATACACAGTCTTCCCATTTAATAATAGTCCGGACATGACAACTGTTTCCCAAGGTTCTTTGTGGGCATCTATCTTCTCCACAACCTTCTGGTGTTACATAGTACCAGTGTACATCCCACATGGCACCCTATCCCCTCCATTGTGCACTACATTAGTGCACTAGGTAATAGGTGCCATTTTCTTACATGAACCTACACCTGCAGCAAACAGCCAATAACATTACTCATGCTTGCTTTTTTTTCTTCTTTGTTTTCTGTTCCATATGCACAAAAAGCTTATTTCTCTCAAATGTTGGGCACAAATTTGTTTTACATCCCTGTTAGTGAGGATTTCTCCTTTGCCAAGATAATCCATCCACTTGACAGGTGTGGCATATCAAGAAGCTGCTAAACAGCATGCTCATTACACAGTTGCACCTTGTGCTTGGGAATTGAATGTTAATTTCTCTACCATAAGCCGCCACCAACAACTGCAGACCACATACAACCACGCCAGTCTAGGACCTCCACATCCGGTTTCTTCAGCTGATGAAACTGAGGAGTATTTCTGTCAAATGAAGCCCTTTTATGGGGGAAAACTCATTCTGATTGGCTGGGCCAGGCTCCCAAGTGGGTAGGCCTATGACCTCCCAGTTCCATCCATGGCTGTGCCCCTGCCCAGTCATGTGTAATCCATAGGTTAGAGCCTAATGCATTTATTTCAATTGACTGATTTCCTTATATTGGGGTATCGCCAGTCACTCACCCCCGGAAGTAACTATCCATCCACCGCTATCACTTGCGCCGCGGCGGCTTTCAAGTTCTGATCCGCCCACTCGGCCATCTCAAATTGTCCCCTAAGTTGGCCCCCAGCGGGGTCTCGACTGGCCCCTCGAAATCGAGGAGGGGGAGGCTGGGCTCCTCCAGTGGTCCCCAGGAGGGGTCGGGTACCGGCGCACCCTCCGACCCCAGACCTGTAGATACAGGTTGGTCAACGGTATCAAACACATTAAATATATGGAAAGTACATGTATGACTCCGTTCCATTAATTCCATTTCAGCCATTGCAATGAACCTGTTCTCCTATAGCTCCTCCCACCGGCCTCCACTGATTCCGGACTGGCTGGCAAAGAGACCCTATGCAATAGTTGGTTCCTTCTTTCGTTCCAGTTTTTTTCTACCCCTCATAAAGATCATCATACTACCTCAAGAGGCCGAAATAGCACCTTCTCACACCCTGTGTGAACTAATCGTAAAGCAATTATCCAATTAGTCCTAAATAAATTCTGAATGATGTGGATTGACTTCAAATTCCTAATTCCTAATATTTTCTGTATTCTGTATTCCTCCATGGTTGGTTTCATTGACTTTCCCTTTAATGCTGCAGTATGTAACGTTTTGGGCGACCCGACCAAATTCACATAGAAATGTGTGTTATAGATCTGTCATTCTCATTGAACGCAAGTCTAAGACTTTTAATGCTTCCCGTTCTTAAGTTTAGTTTCTGCATCTTTTACTTTCAAATTTGTACAGCTACTTCAAACATGAAAAATATATATGTTTGGTTATGGAAATTATATTTCACAGCGGTTTAGACGATAAAACGATTATCTACTTTATACTTGCTGGTTTTGGCACAAACTGAAATTAGGCGAACTATTAGAATTTTAGCAACCAGGAAATGGCGGAGCGATTTCTGCATAGAGCTTTTTTAACTGCCCCTAATTGACAAATTTTTTTTTATCTACAACTTCAGAGTCCATTGGAGAAGATCAGCTTGAGCAAAGTGAGGTGTAGAATCACTGATCTACAAAATAATAGTATTCCCTCCCATATAATAGGTTTTGTGCAATCAAGATTTGCAGAGCTAAATCAAATTAAATCAAATTTTATTGGCCACATACACATGGTTAGCAGATGTTAATGCGAGTGTAGCGAAATGCTTGTGCTACGCCTCCCTTCTCAGGCGATACTCCTGCCAAACCCACCTGCACAACCAGACGTTGATAGATTGATTGGAGACGGCTTGTATCATTTACAGAACATTTCCTAGGATTTTCTACCAGCATCAATACAAAATATTGCAAGAAATACGGTTAAAAGCACAATGGCTCCATTTCCGGACCAAAAGACAGGCCTTAGAAAAGCAATAAACCCCTTCACTCACTCACACACACACACACACACACACACACACACACACACACACACACACACACACACACACACACACACACACACACACACACACACACACACACACACACACACACACACACACACACACACACACACACACACACACACACACACACACACACACACACATCCATTTAAAATTAAGATTCCTTTATTGTCCATCGGATCCAATGTCCAACAAATATATCAGCAGAGGTTGGAGCAGCTGTCTGCCACATCACTGCTTGCTTAGAGAGTACCGCTTCCTCCTGATTTCGACTCACACCCAGGAAGGACCTCTGCCTTGCTAGGACACGTGACCACCCTCCCGAGGCGTCTTACCAGTCGCACCATGCAAAAAGCTAGCTAGTCAGTAGTGCAATTAGGGACATATCCACATGTGCTACACCTCACACTGCGTTTACACAGGCTGCCCAATTCTGATATTTGTTCCACTAATTGGTCTTTTGACCAATCCCATCTGATCATTTCACATCAGCTTTCTTTCCAAAGACCAATAAGCGATCAGAATTTAGCTGCATGCGTAACCATACAAATCGACACATTCACAAACCCAAACTCACATGTGCCGGAGTCTGGCACAACGGTAACTCTCCCAACAACATGTGGCCTCATGGCGATATCATCAACTGTTTTCATCCAAAGTGAAGAGAAATGTGTGCAAATGCAGCCACTGTTTCCAGCAATCAAAATACTACACACAATTCAAAATCACTCTAAGGTTTACATCAAACTCAGCCTTTATTATTTAATGTGACACAATGGAACGTTGGTTTTGTCCCTCAACAGTGCTGGTTTAGGCCTTGAAGATAATAGGATATGCACTTTTATTCTACCTAGTGGTTAGAGCATTGGACTAGTAACCGGAAGGTTGCAAGTTCAAATCCCCGAGCTGACAAGGTGCAAATCTGTTCCAAGGCCGTCATTGAAAATAAGAATTTGTTCTTAACTGAGGTAAAAAATATATATATACAAAAAATAAATAATAATAATATCACTAGCTTGTCAAACAAGTCTGACTTCTTCGATGTACCTTAGCCTATGACATTAGTGTCTGCCTGTGGAAATCACCAGAAAATGCTTGAGCTTTCTTGAGAGATACGATCATTTCTGTGTAAACCAGTCCAAGGAAGCTAGTACGGTAAGACTTATTTTCATACATTTCATTACTCTCTAATGTACAGTAGAATAATGAATGTCTCTTCAGTTCATTTGGTTTGTGTACCAAACACCAGTACTTTCATACACTCGGCTCAACCATTCCTACTTTCTTACTGTAATTGTTGGATTCCATCCAAATGTTTCAATGGTCATTATTTTCCTGATCATTTTAAATTCCAACATGAAATTGACAAATTCAAACGAGAAGTGAAAGAACACAAAATACACTGAGTGGACAAAGCATTAGGAACATCTTCCTAATATTGCATTGCACCTCCTTTTGCCCCCAGAACAGCCTACATTCTGGCCCATGTTGACTACATTGCTTCCCACAGTTGTGTCAAGTTGGCTGGATGTCCTTTCGGTGGTGGACCATTGTTAATGCACAGGGAAAACTGTGTGAAAAACCTAGCAGCGGTGCAGTTCTTCACGTACTCAAACCAGTGCGCCTGGCACCCTGTTCAAAGGCAATTAAATATTTTGTCTTGCCCATTCACCCTCTGAAATTGCACACATACACAATGCATGTCTCAAATATTTCAAGGCTTAAAAATCCTTCTTTAACCTGTCTCTTCCCCTTCATCTACACCAGTGGTTCCAAACGTTGTATAGTCCTTTACCCCTTCAAACCTTCAACCTCCAGCTGCATACCCCCTCTGGCACCAGGGTCAGAACACTCTCAAATTGACATGTTCGTCGTAAGAATTATCGGACCAAGGTGCAGTGTGATATGGTTTCCACATGTTTATTTACAGAAACACACAAAAACAATAAAGAATGAACAAAACTTCACGACAATGGAGTGCTGACAGACAACTACACATAAACAAGATCCCAAAAACACAGGTGGGAAAAATAACTACTTAAATATGATCCCCAATTAGAGACAATGGTTACCAGCTGCCTCTAATTTGGAATCATACAAAACACCAACATAGAAAAACAAACTAGAACACAACATAGACATAGATATACTAGATCACCCCCTAGTCACGCCCTGACCTACTACACCATAGAGAAACAATGGCTCTCTATGGTCAGGGCATGACACAAATGTTGTTTTTTTGCCATCATTGTAAGCCTGCCACACACACACTATACAATACATTTATTAATCATAAGAAAGAATGAGTGTGAGTTTCTTATAGAACCAGGGCACAAATAACATGTGGCGTACAGCAGGTCAGCCACCAGGGGAAGACTCGTTGAGGCCTGGTGGCAGACAGAGTCTACATCACGAGGCGATGGCTCCCTCTGCTGGACGTGCCAAGTCTCGACGTGTTCTCTGGACAGGACTAATTGGGGCTGATTGTGGTTGGTGATAAATCAAGGGCTGATTGCTCACCAGCTGTACGAGTCCAATAAAGCTGCCAGAAGGGCAGCACACAAGGGAAGGGACTGGGGGAAGAAAGGTGACATCCTTATAATTGGAGACGGTGCCCGAGCTAAAAGGAGGGAGTTCAGTTTTTGTGTCTGACAGGATACAACAAGACCCGGAGCCCAGAAGACGGAATCCCGGAGAGGGTGTCATGGGGGATACAGTAAGACCCGGAGCCCAGAAGACGGGATCCCGGAGAGGGTGTCATGGGGGATACAGTAAGACCCGGAGCCCAGAAGACGGTATCCCGGAGAGGGTGTCATGGGGGATACAGTAAGACCCGGAGCCCAGAAGACGGTATCCCGGAGAGGGTGTCATGGGGGATACAGTAAGACCCGGAGCCCAGAAGACGGTATCCCGGAGAGGGTGTCATGGGGGATACAGTAAGACCCGGAGCCCAGAAGACGGTATCCCGGAGAGGGTGTCATGGGGGATACAGTAAGACCCGGAGCCCAGAAGACGGTATCCCGGAGAGGGTGTCATGGGGGATACAGTAAGACCCGGAGCCCAGAAGACGGGATCCCGGAGAGGGTGTCATGGGGGATACAGTAAGACCCGGAGCCCAGAAGACGGTATCCCGGAGAGGGTGTCATGGGGGATACAGTAAGACCCGGAGCCCAGAAGACGGGATCCCGGAGAGGGTGTCATGGGGGATACAGTAAGACCCGGAGCCCAGAAGATGGTATCCCGGAGAGGGTGTCATGGGGGAGACCTATCCTTTTCTTTTGATTTATTATTTAAATAAACACCCTTGAAACCGCGCTAATCCTACTCTGTCCATGTCTGATCTGTGTAAACATCTTGGTCAAACCCCCTGGTCTGCCACAAATAATATAATAATAATCAATAATTTTGCCATCTTACATCAAATCAAATCAAATCAAATTTATTTATATAGCCCTTCGTACATCAGCTGATATCTCAAAGTGCTGTACAGAAACCCAAGCCTAAAACCCCAAACAGCAAACAATGCAGGTGTAAAAGCACGGTGGCTAGGAAAAACTCCCTAGAAAGGCCAAAACCTAGGAAGAAACCTAGAGAGGAACCGGGCTATGTGGGGTGGCCAGTCCTCTTCTGGCTGTGCCGGGTAGAGATTATAACAGAACATGACCAAGATGTTCAAATGTTCATAAATGACCAGCATGGTCAAATAATAATAAGGCAGAACAGTTGAAACTGGAGCAGCAGCACAGTCAGATGGACTGGGGACAGCAAGGAGCCATCATGTCAGGTAGTCCTGGGGCACGGTCCTAGGGCTCAGGTCCTCCGAGAGAGAGAAAGAAAGAGAGAATTAGAGAGAGCATATGTGGGGTGGCCAGTCCTCTTCTGGCTGTGCCAGGTGGAGATTATAACAGAACGTGGCCAAGATGTTCAAATGTTCATAAATGACCAGCATGGTTGAATAATAGTAAGGCAGAACAGTTGAAACTGGAGCAGGAGCATGGCCAGGTGGACTGGGGACAGCAAGGAGTCCTCATGTCAGGTAGTCCTGGGACATGGTCCTAGGGCCCAGGCCAGTTGAAACTGGAGCAGCAGCATGGCCAGGTGGACTGGGGACAGCAAGGAGTCATCATGTCAGGTAGTCCTGGGGCATGGTTCTAGGGCTCAGGTCCTCCGAGAGAGAGAAAGAAAGAGAGAAGGAGAGAATTAGAGAACGCACACTTAGATTTACACAGGACACCGAATAGGACAGGAGAAGTACTCCAGATAAACAAACTGACCCTAGCCCCCCGACACATAAACTACTGCAGCATAAATACTGGAGGCTGAGACAACATATAAAACCTTATTTGTACATCGAAAATTGTGAATAACTCTCGCTGCCTATATCATTGCATAGTGAAGAAAATACACAAGAGTTCAGGGGCCTTGCTTTAACAAAGTTAACCATTTTCATTGTAGTGTCCAAAACGTCTTTCAAGCTGTCAGGCATTCCCTTGGCAGCAAGAGCCTCCCGGTGGATGCTGCAGTGTACCCAAGAGCCTCTCTGTGGATGCTGCAGTGTACGCAAGAGCCTCTCGGTGGATGCTGCAGTGTACCCAAGAGCCTCTCGGTGGATGCTGCAGTGTACCCAAGAGCCTCCCGGTGGATGCTGCAGTGTACCCAAGAGCCTCTCGGTGGATGCTGCGTTGTACCCAGGAGCCTCTCAGTGGATGCTGCAGTTTACCCAAGTGGTGTCGGGAGCAACTGCTTGCACGGGCGTTACCACTCCACTAAGTCGCCCTGTCATGGCTTTTGCGCCATCAGCACAGATACCAACATGAGCAGCAGCTACGTTTGGCTACAAACAGACCGTTAGTGGAATTCCCCCAAGAGAGTAACGGTTAATGTGATTGGATGTTAATTATTTGACTAGGCTATCTCTATTTGACATTGTGTTGCTAATTCACTGTTTTTGGCAGTGAAACAATGCTACTCAGGCAAAGAAAAACAACTCACCCAAATGTATAGCCCTGTTGGAAAATATAGATGGACTGTTCGAAAATGTGAAGACATTATTTAAAAAAAAAAGTGAATCACATGTTTATTTGGCGTTGCGTGTACCCCAGTTTGGGAATACCTAATCTACACTGACTGAAGTGACATCAATAAGATATCATTGCGTTCCCCTGGATTCACCTGGCCAGTCTATATCATGGAAAGAGCCGGTGTCGTTAATGTTTTGTACACTCAGTGTCATGCATACAAAAGAAGATGAAAAAAAATACCACACAATGTCTCTTTGTCTCTTGACAATACAATGTGCAGTGTTACTAGACATGTCTGCCTGTGGAATCAAAGACCAACTGTTTTAGGACGTCAATCATTCTAAGGCATCTAAACCATTAACCACTTTCATAAGAAAAGGTAACAATGAACAAGAGTTTTCATACAGGCTGTGTCGTCATGCCTAGTTAAATAAAGGATAAATAAAACAAATAAAAAATAAAATACCATCTTTGAAAAAATGGGTCCAAAAGAGTTCTTCAGCTGTCCCCATTGGAGAACCCTTTTGGGTTCCATGTAGAACCCTCTGTGAAAATGACTATTCTACGTGGAACCCAAAAGGGTTCTACCTGGAACCAAACATGCATTTTTTTCTAATATATGCTAGATGATGAAAATTTTCATGTGAATATTTATTGGAATAAGGGACATGAAAGGAGTAGAGGCTGGGGTGTATTATTGAAGTAAAAATAATTTCACCTCTAAAAGTGTTATTCCAAGTTTTGTTGGAAATGATTGTGCACAAAAAAAAGACATTATATATTGACAATAGAGGAGGGATGTTGAAGTCAGGAAATACAAAGGGCACCCAGCCTGATGTCCGTCATTGAAAATAAGAAGTTGTTCTTAACTGACTTGCCTAGGAAAATAAAGGTAAAATAAAATAAATAAATAAAAATGTGACAGAAGCAACAGTCCACCGAAACTCTACCGCCCACAACGTCAGTACAACATTTCACTTCCTGGATTTCACAGGTATGACACACCCATAGAGATAGATAGAGTATTCATCATGGACATTACCACTGAGGGATTCCACCATGCTTACGCCATTTCAAAGTAACCTAGTCAACTGGGTGGGGATTCCTATGGGTTGTAAAAACCTCAATGGCGCTGCTCATGCGTTCACCGACGATATAATAGCACAGATATAGATGAGTCCTCTATCTATCTCTATGGACACACCTGAGAATTTTGTTTAAGTTAAATTGTTGGCCTTTCTTGCGAATGAAAACACCCAACATTGCTGAGTGATTTAATCGCGTGAGGTACTCTCTTTACTTGGATTTTAAACAAAGAACACAGAAATAAGATTATAGCCTATCTTGTTTGTTTTTCAGCAAAATATATACGTATTGCTATAACCCGTGTTGTTTTTCGACTATTGACCTAATTTCATGTCGCATGTTCTGTGTGTGTATATGGAATATCGGTTTGTTTGAAATTAAATAAGACATTTTGGAGACGGAATGGGCGTTGAACCTTTGTCCAAATAGTGTTTATAGGAGTAATTCACACGGAAACCGAGAAGAAACATAAAACAACACTTGAGTGCATTTACCTTCGTTGTGTCGTAGGCTATTGTTCGGTAGGCTACGTCTTTCAAGTAACGGCAATAATGACGGTTCCGTGTATTGGGTCAATATTAGGATCCGCGCTGTTACTCTTGTCAATAGTCTGCCAAGACAACGCACAGGTTACAAATGGAGAAGGCTGCGCCGGGAATTTCAATGTGGGCAATGTAAACTTTGTGCTAGACACTGAAGACTCTGTCAAAGTAGGAGCCAGTTTCATCTCGTCCCCAACTGTAACCCAAGCTGAAGACTGTGTTGACTATTGTTGCCAAGACCCCAATTGCAACTTGGCTCTGATTGAGAATGGTGCAGAGAAAGGCTCGGTTAAAACATGTTTTCTGTTTAATTGCCTGTACAAGAGAGAGTATGTCTGCAGGTTTGTGAACAAAGTGGGATTCACAAATTACATTTTGGACTCCGTCTATGAAGATTACCTGGGAGGACCCGAAAGCACCCGTGGTAAGATCAAGACTCGACTCACTCCAGTTCCAGGTAGTCATTGCTTTATAGTCTTGTAGGCCTACGAACCAGTTTCCCAGACACACATGAATAAGCATAGTCTTGGACCAAGCATATTTAATGGAGATTTAAATCGTCAATCAGGAATTGAAACAATAAAGTATAGTCCCCACCTCTGTTCCACTAACAAGCTGGAGAAATGGAGCCACTCTCAAATTCATTGACAGCTATGGATGCAAGGACTGACCAGCCATGATATCAACATTATAGTTTGTATCATGTTTTGAGGCTATACAGGGTTGGTTTGCATTTACTTTGTATACAAACATTGGAGTAAAACATGCTTATATTTTGGGTTCTGATGGGGTACAACAGTTGACCTAAGCATGAGCGATTTTAAGTTGTTCTTAAAGAGTCAATTCATATTGTTAATTTATATGTCCAAAAATCTATTTATCTATTGCAGATTTCCCATTTTTAAAGAGATTTTTCTTCCAGTACTATAGGCTAAGTCTAGAAACCAGCCCATCAAAGCCCATTCTTACTGATAATTACTAATACTAACCCCCACAACCTAAATGTTATCCACCCCATCTCCTGCTTGTGTCCTACTGTGATTTCTTTTGTGTGCGTTTGGTGCTGGGAAAGGAAAAAATTAAGAATCTCAGTGCAAATTTAATATTATTATTATTATTATTATTATTATTATTGTTTTGATGGTAATTATTTTGCTGATTGGTATGGCTGCTCTCAGGTGATGAGGATAAGTTCCCCACTGCCAAAGCGGGCCGGGACATCGTGGTCCAACCCAACGACACTGTGACATTGAATGGCATTGAGAGCTGGGATGACAAAGTGATAACTAGCTACAAGTGGAGCCTTGTGAAGGGGGACAGCACGGTGGAAATTACGGTGAGGACATCAACCGTCATCCTCATAATAATAACAATGCTACTCGTTATTGTCTCAGAGGGGAAATAGTCTTGGGAACATAGTATCGCTGGATAAAAAAATGAGTACTATACATTACACGCTCAACACATACTCTTCATCATCATACTCTCATTTTCTTCATTAGCCAATGTATAATCTATTGTTGTTATTCAGAACAGTGCTTCATGTTTTAATGCTGTGGTCTTGCTGCCTGGTGCATATATATTCTGTATTTTTACATCTGCCATCAAATGTCTTTGTGAGTTTAATAATCTGAATAAAAACACTGATCAAGCATTGGTCCAGTTTAAATGCTTGTTTTCATGATAGATGGATGGATAGATAGAAATGTAAAAGTCAGGTACGGGCACAGTTGTATTCTTCTCTAATCCTTTTTCTTCCAGAAAACGGACCTGAAGGATCAGGTGATGCTGAGCAACCTGAAACCTGGGATGTACGTCTTCCAGCTAAAGGTCACCGACTCCAGCAACCAATCAGCCATGGATAAGGTCTCTGTCCTCGTCCTCACTCCAGAACAGTCTGAGGGTGAGTACTGAATTGGGGCCATGTGAAATGTCCATGTTATTGCTTTTACACCTGCATTGTTTGCTGTTTGGGGTTTTAGGCTGGGTTTCTGTACAGCACTTTGAGATATCAGCTGATACGTAGAATGTATGCACACATGACTGTAAGTCGCTTTGGATAAAAGCGTCTGCTAAATGGCATATATTATTATTATTATTATATTATGTACGAAGGGCTATATAAATACATTTGATTTGATTAAACACTGAGTATGTGTTTCAAAGCTGTCAATAACTAGGTTTCCTGCCAACCTTTTTACGTCCGATTTATAAAAATAAAAAAAATAAAAAAAAAAAAAAACCAGGAGTGATGGAAACAGACAATTTATCGGTAAACTTTCCAAATGTCGACAAAACAAAGCACATTAGACGAGGCATGTCGGTAAAATGTATTATGTGAGAAATGTCAGTGGAAACGCTTTTATGTGCAAATATTGATATAATAACCATCATATGGAAGTGAACTTGGAGTCACACGATATGTTGTGTGGTCTGGTCACTACGACTCGGGAAAGCATGCAGTTTATTAGGCTCCCGAGTGGTCTAAGACACTGCAACACAGTGCAATAGGTGTCACTGCAGTCCGGGTTTGGCTGGGGTAGACCCTCATTGTAAATAATAGTTTGTTCTTAACTGAGTGGCCTAGTTAAATAAAAATAAATAACTTATTTCCTCTGTAACCTAATTTATGATGAACTTCACAGGGGGGTGAAAGTGCAAGGTGATGAGCTTGATGCTCCTTTCCAATAAATATCAAGGGTCTTATTCTGGTGACATGATGATCGATGCTTGGCTGCCATTTGACACATTTTTAAATAATCTCTCTTTTGTCCATAATCTCATGTGGGTATAGCCTACACTGTAGCTGTAATCTGTTGGCTGGAGCGCACCTGCTAATACCTGAGTGGGAACACTCGCTATATAACACAATTTTCTTTTTGTATGAGAACCAGCAGTAGAGTTGAAAATGTGATGGAAACCCATTTAACTTATATTTTTTTTAGTAGGAACATGGGAATTTAACTTCAAGTCATTTTTATGTGCACTGTCATCATGCACAGCCTTTTTATATGCCACAAGTCAATTTGATGGAAACTTGTCTCTAGGGAAAATGCCTTTTTTGTGTGTTTTTTTTGAGAATATTCACATAAATCTTTCGCCAATTAGATGGAATCCTAGCTATAGACCCCAAAATGTAATGGTTTTAGCTAGTTTTAGCTAGAGGATGGACCATAGCTTGCCTGTCACTGACACACGATAGCTCAGTTGGTATGTAGCATGGTGCTTGCAACCCCAGGATAGTGGGTTTGATTCCTGGGACCAGCTTTAAAAATCTATGCACGCATGACAGTAAGTAGCTTTGGATAACAGAGTCTGCTAAATTGTATATATTACACAAGAATTATCATATAGCTTGCCAGTCTGTACAAAAGGTAGCGAAACACTATTCCAGCACACTAGCCTTGTGGATTGACGCACCAATGATATCTATACTGAACAAAAATATAAACTCAACATGCAAAGTGTTTCATAAGCTGAAAAAAATTATCCCAGAAATTTTCCATACACAGAAAGCTTATTTATCTAAAAATAATTGAACAAATGTCTTTATATTCCTGTTAGTGAGCATTTCTCCTTTGCCAAGATATTTCATCCACCTGACAGGTGTGGCATATCAAGAAGCTGATTAAACATCATGATCATTACACAGGTTCACCTTGTACTGGGGTCAAAAGGCCACTCTAAAATGTGCAGTTTTGTCACTACACAATGCCACAGATGTCTCTAGTTTTGAGGGAGCATGCAATTGGCATGCTGACTGCTGGAATGTCCACCAGAGTTGTTGCCAGATAATTAAATTTTAATTGCTCAACCATAAGCCGCCTCCAACGATGTTTTAGAGAATTTGGCAGTACGTCCAACTGGTCTCACAGACGCAGACCACGTGTAACCACACCAGCCCAGGACCTCCACATCTGTCTCCTTCACCTACGGGATTGTCTGAAATCAGCCACCTGGAGAGCTGACGAAACTGGAATATTTCTGTCTGCAATAAAGCCTTTTTGGGGGGGTTAAAATAATTCTGATTGGCTGGGCCTAGGCCCACCCATGGCTGCATCCCTGCCCAGTCATGTGAAATCCATAGATTAGGGCATAGTTCTTTTTATTTGATTTGACTGGTTTTCTTATGAACTGTAACTCAGTCAAATTGTTGTTGTGTTAATATTGTTGTTCAGTATAAATTAATGTCATCCTTTGAACTACTCCTAGACAAACCTGGTCTTTGGTTTCCAGTTAGCTAAGTTAAGATTGGTGCCACACACACCATTTTAATGTGGATCATGTGTAAGCAAAAGTTTACATGAAGGCAGGGCCTTATTTTGTTACTGGTTAACATGGGCTTGGGTTTTAGTTTAAAGAAAAATGTTAATTTTATTGACGCGTGGGCCAAACAACTTCGATACAGTACTTCAATTGCAATCAACATCATTAGGTGCGCTCAATGGTTTGTGAATAAAATGGTTTATTTTCGACCATTGACCATTTTTAAGTTAAGCTTGTAGCTTTAAAAGCGTGTACTTGACACCCAACACAAGGAGATAACCATGTGACCACTCCCCTGCCAAGCTAGGATGAGAACAGGTCTGGCGTGATTCACAGTTGAGTCATATCAGCCAGTTTCCCAGGTGAGACCACAGACAGGCATTCACACAGACAGGCTCACACAGACCGAGACAGACAAAGGTTGACATTGGGTGCCCTTATACAACCCTCTACTTCACTACCGATAGGAGTGGAAAAGTTTATTGGCCCAGCCCTCCTTGAAAGTTCCACAGAATGTTGTGTTGCTAATACCAATGAAAAGGTTATGTCACAGACCGGGAGAGAGATTCCTGCGAGTTTTGGAACATGAAATTGTTTACAGATCGTCCATTTTTGTGTCTCGGTAGAAGGAAAGAAAAAAATCTGTAAACTTTACTGAGTACAGCAAAGGAAAAGCGGGAAGCCCCCAAAACGTAGACCAGTGCCAACAGACAGTAGACCAGTGCCAATAGATAGTAGACCAGTACCAACAGACAGTAGACCAGTGCCAATAGATAGTAGACCAGTGCCAACAGATAGTAGACCAGTGCCAATAGATAGTAGACCAGTGCCAATAGATAGTAGACCAGTGCAATAGATAGATGCCACAGCAGGAAGTGCCAGACAAACCAGTGCCAACAGACAGTAGACCAGTGCCAACAGACAGTAGACCAGGGACAGTTCCAGACAGTGAAATAAATGCCAATAGATAGTAGACCAGTGCAAAGATACAAAATGCCGTTAGTTCATAAATAAATGCAACTACTACAACTACAACCGGCCCTTTTGGATAACAGTTCCCTGTAGTGGAGACTTTCTCCAGAGCTTGGGACTACGTTTCTATCTGCAAAAAGATGATTCTGAGAGAATTATCTTTCACGTTCTGAACCCTCATTGGTTTGATTAGTGTCAGCAATTTAGGTTTTGTTCTTTTGAACTTGACGTGAATTGTGGTATTTAGAGTACGATTATAGTTGGAGAACATTGAACGGAACGAGACAGTCAATGGAACCTTGAAGTCCTAAGTTCTCGGTCATAAATATAAGGAATTCTATTGAATATAGTAACCCACTATATATATACACACACTGCAATATCCCAAGTGTATCGCTTTGTCCTCCGATCAATGGCCCCTATCACCTTATCTGTTTTTCAGCTAAAAGTCATGTGTATATGTGCTATCACTTAGCGGTTTATCTGAGGTAAACAGTAACTGTCCGCAGGCTTACTGGGTAGGAAGCTCCTCTTTATCTCTCACTGCTGATGCACTGACTTGATGAGGGTCCATAGCCTCTTTCAATTGTTGACAAACTGTTCTTCCACACATTGTCATCTGGGTTGAGTCAGTAAGGGCACACACAGAAATGTTTTGCAAAGTCTTATGAAGATTTAAGGCTTCTTATTGGACAAGTCCAGGTAGTCCCCCCTCTTTCAGTCCTTTTTTTCTTCCGTATGATGCCGACTGAATGCAACCTATGTCCATGTGATGGGTTGGGCCAACACTTGGTTGGTTGCTATTATAATGTTTGATAGTATAGATTCATGCGTTCATATCACTCCATCATAGCTATGCTGAGTGACCGGTCCAATATGGTAACAAGTGGAACAAGTGGTTTTGTTGCATGCCTTTGGTAATCGGAACAGTTCCCTTCCTTAGTACCCCTAGAAATCTGAAATGTTTTAAATGGGTATGAGATGTATATGACAATTCCACCAAGCCTATCAAAATGAAGGGTAAAGCAATGACTATCTTTTTAAACCTATCTGATTCCTTTGTATTTCCCCAGAGTGCCTAGGAATAGGGGCTAGGCCACGAGGGCCTGATTTGGAATTCGTAAAGCTATTACGCCTGGCTTCTGTCACGTGCTAGTCGCAGGCCTGGGCAATCCCAGTCCTCGGGGGCCTGATTGGTGTTACACTTTTCCCCCATCCCTAGTGAAAACACCTGCTTTAAACTAATTGTATTTTTAACTGAAGATCATGATTAGTTGATTATTGGAGTCGGGTGTGTTAGCTGGGGCAAAAGTGTGACACCAATCAGGCCCCCAAGGACTGGAATTGCCCAGGCCTGGGCAGGTAGCCTAGTGGTTAGAGCGTTGGGCCAGTAACCGAAAAAGATTCTTATAAATAGAGTAGTCAAGTCTTTAGTATTTGGTCCCATATTCCAAGCACGCAATGATTGTGACTACAAACTTGTTGGATGCATTTGCTGTTTGTTTTGGTTGTGTTTCAGATTATTTTGTGCCCAATAGAAATGGGGAAATAATGTATTGTTTAATTTTAGAGACACTTTTATTGTCAATAAAGATGTCTACATTAATGTTCGCTGCTACCATGATTATGGATAATCCTGAATGAATCGCGAATAATGAGTGAGTTACAGGGATGATACCCCCAAGACATGCTAACCTTCCCTGTTATTGGTAATGGTGAGAGGTTAGCATGTGTTGGGACCTATGATCTTTGCCCCTCTATCTGTTATCAAGGATCTAAAACATTTTGGAACCCCCACTGTATGTTCTATACATTTCTATCTCAACGTTCTCGAACGATGACTCTCCTGAACACACCCTTGTTGACATTCCACCATGAGCAGAAACGGTGTGTATGGGTAAATGTAAGGGTACGGTCACAGACCTCCTCTAATGGTGGCATTGGTGTCCTGTCGGCTGCAATAAGCATTTTATGGTTGTGGGTTTAAAGGAAGCACCAACACTGTACTGTAGAGCTACAGTATAATGTTAAACTGTTTAGCTGCTCAGATTGCTGGACTTTGGATAAAAACAACTTTGTTGACATGGGGTCATTTCAAGTGTCATTTTAATTTTACCTTTTTATTTAACTAGGCAAGACGGTTAAGAACAAATTCTTATTTTCAATGACTGTCGAGGAACAGTGGGTTAACTGCCTGTTCAGGGGCAGAACGACAGATTTGTACCTTGTCAGCTCGGGGGTTTGAACTTGCAAACTTCTGGTTACTAGTCGAACACTCTAACCACTAGGCTACCCTGCCGCCCCAGGTAAAGGGATAGTACACTCAAAATACACATTGGCATGAATTCCTTCTTACCTTGGCTGTTGTCGACTGACCGAGGGCTTAGACAGTTTTGCATTATCGTAAAACAGAGGGATCCATTATCACGAATAGCATATATAAATGGCAGGTGCAGTACATTCACATTACAGCCATGCTATGTAAAGCATAGATCATTTACCTATATATCTCATAAATAATGTAAAGTTGTAAAAAAAAGTTGTAAAAATATATATATATATTTAATCAAACCAATATTAACCCTCCATAATCATCTCTGACTTGTCTGTCTGCTTGCCCAGGTCACTGTCTGGTTCCCAAAAAGGTGGGTCACTGTCGAGGAGCCTTCCCTAGGTGGCACTACAATGGTGCGTCAGAGAAGTGCGAGGAGTTCATCTTCGGGGGCTGCAAGGGGAACCGCAACAACTACCTCTCCCTGCAGGAGTGCTCTGACGCCTGCCACGGCGTGTCAGGTACAATGAGATGGAGCGGTCTGTCTGCAGCGGTCTGTCTGTCTGTCTGTCGGTCTGTCTGTCTGTCTGCAGCGGTCTGTCTGCAGCGGTCTGTCTGCAGCGGTCTGTCTGTCTGTCTGCAGCGGTCTGTCTGTCTGTCTGCAGCGGTCTGTCTGTCTGTCTGCAGCGGTCTGTCTGTCTGTCTGCAGCGGTCTGTCTGTCTGTCTGCAGCGGTCTGTCTGTCTGTCTGCAGCGGTCTGTCTGCCTGTCTGCAGCGGTCTGTCTGCCTGTCTGCAGCGGTCTGTCTGCCTGTCTGCAGCGGTCTGTCTGCCTGTCTGCAGCGGTCTGTCTGCCTGTCTGCAGCGGTCTGTCTGCCTGTCTGCAGCGGTCTGTCTGCCTGTCTGCAGCGGTCTGTCTGCCTGTCTGCAGCTGTCTGTCTGCCTGTCTGCAGCGGTCTGTCTGTCTGCCTGTCTGCAGCGGTCTGTCTGTCTGTCTGTCTGCAGCGGTCTGTCTGCAGCGGTCTGTCTGCAGCGGTCTGTCTGCAGCGGTCTGTCTGCAGCGGTCTGTCTGCAGCGGTCTGTCTGCAGCGGTCTGTCTGCAGCGGTCTGTCTGCAGCGGTCTGTCTGCAGCGGTCTGTCTGTCTGTCTGCAGCGGTCTGTCTGCAGCGGTCTGTCTGCAGCGGTCTGTCTGCAGCGGTCTGTCTGCAGCGGTCTGTCTGCAGCGGTCTGTCTGCAGCGGTCTGTCTGTCTGTCTGCAGCGGTCTGTCTGCAGCGGTCTGTCTGCAGCGGTCTGTCTGCAGCGGTCTGTCTGCAGCGGTCTGTCTGTCTGTCTGCAGCGGTCTGTCTGCAGCGGTCTGTCTGCAGCGGTCTGTCTGCAGCGGTCTGTCTGCAGCGGTCTGTCTGCAGCGGTCTGTCTGCAGCGGTCTGCAGCGGTCTGTCTGCCTGTCTGCAGCGGTCTGTCTGCCTGTCTGCAGCGGTCTGTCTGCCTGTCTGCAGCGGTCTGTCTGCCTGTCTGTCTGCAGCGGTCTGTCTGTCTGTCTGTCTGCAGCGGTCTGTCTGTCTGTCTGTCTGCAGCGGTCTGTCTGTCTGTCTGTCTGCAGCGGTCTGTCTGTCTGCAGCGGTCTGTCTGTCTGTCTGTCTGCAGCTGTCTGTCTGTCTGTCTGTCTGTCTGCAGCTGTCTGTCTGTCTGTCTGTCTGCAGCTGTCTGTCTGTCTGTCTGCAGCTGTCTGTCTGTCTGCAGCTGTCTGCAGCTGTCTGTCTGTCTGTCTGCAGCTGTCTGTCTGTCTGTCTGCAGCTGTCTGTCTGTCTGTCTGCAGCGGTCTGTCTGTCTGTCTGTCTGCAGCGGTCTGTCTGTCTGTCTGTCTGCAGCGGTCTGTCTGTCTGTCTGTCTGTCTGTCTGTCTGTCTGTCTGTCTGTCTGCAGCGGTCTGTCTGCAGCTGTCTGTCTGTCTGTCTGCAGCGGTCTGTCTGTCTGTCTGTCTGCAGCGGTCTGTCTGTCTGTCTGTCTGCAGCGGTCTGTCTGTCTGTCTGTCTGCAGCGGTCTGTCTGTCTGTCTGTCTGTCTGTCTGCAGCGGTCTGTCTGTCTGTCTGCAGCTGTCTGTCTGTCTGTCTGTCTGTCTGTCTGTCTGTCTGTCTGCAGCGGTCTGTCTGTCTGTCTGTCTGTCTGTCTGTCTGCAGCGGTCTGTCTGTCTGTCTGTCTGCAGCGGTCTGTCTGTCTGTCTGTCTGTCTGTCTGCAGCGGTCTGTCTGTCTGCAGCGGTCTGTCTGTCTGTCTGTCTGCAGCGGTCTGTCTGTCTGTCTGTCTGTCTGTCTGTCTGTCTGTCTGTCTGTCTGTCTGTCTGTCTGTCTGTCTGTCTGTCTGCAGCGGTCTGTCTGCAGCGGTCTGTCTGCAGCGGTCTGTCTGCAGCGGTCTGTCTGCAGCGGTCTGTCTGCAGCGGTCTGTCTGCAGCGGTCTGTCTGCAGCGGTCTGTCTGCAGCGGTCTGTCTGTCTGCAGCGGTCTGTCTGTCTGCAGCGGTCTGTCTGTCTGCAGCGGTCTGTCTGTCTGCAGCGGTCTGTCTGTCTGTAGCGGTCTGTCTGTCTGTAGCGGTCTGTCTGTAGCGGTCTGTCTGTAGCGGTCTGTCTGTAGCGGTCTGTCTGCAGCGGTCTGTCTGTCTGTCTGCAGCGGTCTGTCTGCAGCGGTCTGTCTGCAGCGGTCTGTCTGCAGCGGTCTGTCTGCAGCGGTCTGTCTGCAGCGGTCTGTCTGCAGCGGTCTGTCTGCAGCGGTCTGTCTGCAGCGGTCTGTCTGCAGCGGTCTGTCTGCAGCGGTCTGTCTGCAGCGGTCTGTCTGCAGCGGTCTGTCTGTCTGTCTGCAGCGGTCTGTCTGTCTTGTCTGCAGCGGTCTGCCTGTCTGCAGCGGTCTGTCTGTCTTGTCTGCAGCGGTCTGTCTGCCTGTCTGCAGCGGTCTGCCTGTCTGCAGCGGTCTGTCTGCCTGTCTGCAGCGGTCTGTCTGCCTGTCTGCAGCGGTCTGTCTGCCTGTCTTCAGCGGTCTGTCTGCCTGTCTGCAGCGGTCTGTCTGCCTGTCTTCAGCGGTCTGTCTGCCTGTCTTCAGCGGTCTGTCTGCCTGTCTTCAGCGGTCTGTCTGCCTGTCTTCAGCGGTCTGTCTGCCTGTCTGCAGCGGTCTGTCTGCCTGTCTGCAGCGGTCTGTCTGCCTGTCTGTCTGCAGCGGTCTGTCTGCCTGTCTGTCTGCAGCGGTCTGTCTGCCTGTCTGTCTGCAGCGGTCTGTCTGCCTGTCTGTCTGCAGCGGTCTGTCTGCCTGTCTGTCTGCAGCGGTCTGTCTGTCTGCTTGTCTGCAGCGGTCTGTCTGTCTGCCTGTCTGCAGCGGTCTGTCTGCCTGTCTGCAGCGGTCTGTCTGTCTGCCTGTCTGCAGCGGTCTGCCTGTCTGCAGCGGTCTGCCTGTCTGCAGCGGTCTGTCTGTCTGTCTGTCTGCAGCGGTCTGTCTGTCTGTCTGTCTGCAGCGGTCTGTCTGTCTGCAGCGGTCTGTCTGTCTGTCTGTCTGCAGCGGTCTGTCTGTCTGCAGCGGTCTGTCTGTCTGCAGCGGTCTGTCTGTCTGTCTGTCTGTCTGTCTGCAGCGGTCTGTCTGTCTGTCTGCAGCGGTCTGTCTGTCTGTCTGTCTGTCTGTCTGCAGCGGTCTGTCTGTCTGTCTGCAGCGGTCTGTCTGTCTGCAGCGGTCTGTCTGTCTGTCTGCAGCGGTCTGTCTGTCTGTCTGCAGCGGTCTGTCTGTCTGTAGCGGTCTGTCTGCCTGTCTGCAGCGGTCTGTCTGTCTGCCTGTCTGCAGCTGTCTGCCTGTCTGCAGCTGTCTGCCTGTCTGCAGCTGTCTGCCTGTCTGCAGCTGTCTGCCTGTCTGCAGCTGTCTGTCTGCCTGTCTGCAGCTGTCTGTCTGCCTGTCTGCAGCTGTCTGTCTGTCTGCAGCTGTCTGTCTGTCTGCAGCGGTCTGTCTGTCTGTCTGTCTGTCTGCAGCGGTCTGTCTGTCTGCAGCGGTCTGTCTGTCTGTCTGTCTGTCTGCAGCGGTCTGTCTGTCTGCAGCGGTCTGTCTGTCTGCAGCGGTCTGTCTGTCTGCAGCGGTCTGTCTGTCTGCAGCGGTCTGTCTGTCTGTCTGCAGCGGTCTGTCTGTCTGTCTGCAGCGGTCTGTCTGTCTGTCTGCAGCGGTCTGTCTGTCTGTCTGCAGCGGTCTGTCTGTCTGTCTGCAGCGGTCTGTCTGTCTGTCTGCAGCGGTCTGTCTGTCTGTCTGCAGCGGTCTGTCTGTCTGTCTGCAGCGGTCTGTCTGTCTGCAGCGGTCTGTCTGTCTGCAGCGGTCTGTCTGTCTGCAGCGGTCTGTCTGTCTGTCTGCAGCGGTCTGTCTGTCTGTCTGCAGCGGTCTGTCTGTCTGTCTGCAGCGGTCTGTCTGTCTGTCTGCAGCGGTCTGTCTGTCTGTCTGCAGCGGTCTGTCTGTCTGCAGCGGTCTGTCTGTCTGTCTGTCTGTCTGTCTGCAGCGGTCTGTCTGTCTGTCTGTCTGCAGCGGTCTGTCTGCAGCGGTCTGTCTGTCTGTCTGCAGCGGTCTGTCTGTCTGTCTGCGGTCTGTCTGCAGCGGTCTGTCTGTCTGTCTGTCTGTCTGCAGGGGTCTGTCTGTCTGTCTGTCTGCAGCGGTCTGTCTGTCTGTCTGTCTGCAGCGGTCTGTCTGTCTGTCTGTCTGCAGCGGTCTGTCTGTCTGTCTGCCTGCAGCGGTCTGTCTGTCTGTCTGCAGCGGTCTGTCTGCAGCGGTCTGTCTGTCTGTCTGCAGCGGTCTGTCTGCAGCGGTCTGTCTGTCTGTCTGTCTGCAGCGGTCTGTCTGTCTGTCTGCAGCGGTCTGTCTGTCTGTCTGTCTGCAGCGGTCTGTCTGTCTGTCTGCAGCGGTCTGTCTGTCTGTCTGCAGCGGTCTGTCTGCAGCGGTCTGTCTGTCTGTCTGCAGCGGTCTGTCTGTCTGTCTGTCTGTCTGCAGCGGTCTGTCTGTCTGTCTGCAGCGGTCTGTCTGTCTGTCTGTCTGTCTGTCTGCTCTGTCTGCAGCGGTCTGTCTGCAGCGGTCTGTCTGCAGCGGTCTGTCTGCAGCGGTCTGTCTGCAGCGGTCTGTCTGTCTGTCTGCCTGCAGCGGTCTGTCTGTCTGTCTGTCTGCAGCGGTCTGTCTGCAGCGGTCTGTCTGTCTGTCTGCAGCGGTCTGTCTGTCTGCAGCGGTCTGTCTGCAGCGGTCTGTCTGTCTGTCTGCAGCGGTCTGTCTGTCTGTCTGCAGCGGTCTGTCTGCAGCGGTCTGTCTGTCTGTCTGCAGCGGTCTGTCTGCAATCTGTCTGCACAGCGGTCTTCTGTCTGTCTGCATATGTCTGCAAAAGGTCTGTCTGAACTGTCTGTCTGTCTGCAGCGGTCTGTCTGCATCTGTCTGTCAGCGGTCTGTCTGCAGCGGTCTGTCTGCAGCGGTCTGTCTGCAGCGGTCTGTCTGCAGCGGTCTGTCTGCAGCGGTCTGTCTGCAGCGGTCTGTCTGTCTGCAGCGGTCTGTCTGTCAGCGGTGTCTGCAGCGGTCTGTCTGTCTGTCTGCAGCGTCTGTCTGTCTGTCTGCAGCGGTCTGTCTGTCTGTCTGCAGCGGTCTGTAGTGTCTGTCTGCAGCGGTCTGTCGGTCTGTCTGCAGCGGTCTGTCTGTCTGTCTGCAGCGGTCTGTCTGCAGCGGTCTGTCTGCAGCGGTCTGTCTGCAGCGGTCTGTCCTGTCTGAGTCTGTCTGAGCACTGTGACTGCAGCGGTCTGTCTGTCTGCAGCGGTCTGTCTGCAGCGGTCTGTCTGTCTGTCTGCAGGGTCTTGTCCAGCGGTCTGTCTGCAAACGGTCTGTCTGTCTGTCTGTCTGCAGCAAACTGTCTGTCTGTCTGTCTGCAGCGGTTTGTTGCACGGTCTGTCTGTCTGTCTGCAGCGGTCTGTCTGTCTGTCTGTCTGCAGCGGTCTGTCTGTCTGTCTGTCTGTCTGTCTGCAGCGGTCTGTCTGTCTGTCTGTCGCGGTCTGCAGCGGTCTGTCTGTCTGTCTGTCTGCAGCGGTCTGTCTGTCTGCAGCGGTCTGTCTGTCTGTCTGCAGCGGTCTGTCTGTCTGTCTGCAGCGGTCTGTCTGTCTGTCTGTCTGCAGCGGTCTGTCTGTCTGTCTGTCTGTCTGTCTGCAGCGGTCTGTCTGTCTGTCTGTCTGCAGCGGTCTGTCTGTCTGTCTGTCTGCAGCGGTCTGTCTGTCTGTCTGTCTGCAGCGGTCTGTCTGTCTGTCTGTCTGTCTGCAGCGGTCTGTCTGTCTGTCTGTCTGCAGCGGTCTGTCTGCAGCGGTCTGTCTGTCTGTCTGCATGTCTGCCAGCTGTCTTTTCATATTCTGTCTTGCAAGTTGAATCTATTGTCTCTCGTTTTCATCCTACAGCTGTGTCAGGAAGAAGTATTGTCGTGCCTGACGGTGAGTCATGCTAGCATGCACATTTAGGGGCGCATAAACACTATAAACACAATATAAACACATTCACATATTAAATTTGAATAACTGACTTTACTTGCACGCGTACATCTCTATCCACCAACATGCACAAGTATTTATTTAGTGGAGGTTGACCCCCTGTAACTCCGGTCAGTTTACTTGTGACAACGGCTGCTGTCTGGATGAAGACCTGGAGTGCGACACAGTGACTCAGTGCAGCGACGGCTCTGACGAGGCTTCCTGCGACAAACGTGAGTCCACACACACAAACATACACACAGCAGTTTTTACTTAGATGGCTACACGGACTATCTGAGTTTACCTTTTTTGTATTTTAATTTTCTTGCATTGTCCCTATGCAAACTCACAGGACTCTACACACACACGCAAACTGATCTCTCTCTCACACACAACATGCACACACATTTATACTGACTCTACACACACACGCACACTGATCTCTCTCACACACAACATGCACACACATTTATACTGACTCTACACACACACACACAATTTATACTGACTGCTGATACTCTGTTTATCGTATCCTGATGCCAATATCTATACACATCTACAACATAACACACATTTATCCTCTACACATTGTAAACTGATCTCTATTGGAGCTGACACACAACATGCACACACATTTATACTGACTCTACACACACACGCACACTGATCTATCACAACATGCACCACATTTATACTGACTCTAGTACACACACACACATTGTAAATCATGGTATTGAGCTGACCCTGTTTATAGTCACCTTATGCCAATATCTATACACATCTACCTATAACACTCCAGTATCCCTGCACATTGTAAATATGGTATTGGAGCTGACCCTGTATATAGTCACCTTACAGTACCTCTATACATATCTACCTCTATCACTCCAGTATCCCTGCACATTGTAAATATGGTATTGGAGCTGACTTACCCAGTATACTCTAGCTTCTTACTTACTTGTTGTGTGTTTTTGTTCTACCTTGTGTTATTTTTAGTGCTACATTAATATTGATTACTGCAGTGTTGTTGGGTTTAGAGTTTGCAAGAAAGCCATTTCTCTGTACTTGTGCACGTGACATTTACTTAACTGCAATGAAAACAAGGAAGTCTGCTAGTCTCAAGTCACTTTACCTCACACATGATCAAAAACATCTTAGTTTTTAAAGAATGACTCTTAAAAGATTGAGGTACGCTTCATGGATACAACAAACTCCTAAATGTTCCCATGCTGTGTCTGTACAGCAACATAACATGACGCTTGTTTTGGCAGTGAACCAGACCTTCACTCGTCTGCTGAACATTCATGTGGACAAAAGCAGGGGTGAGTTGATTTTGATTTTCACACCCAAGCTTACTATAGCCCCTTATAAACCCTTACCAAAGCAATACCATTTATCCTACTACAGCCCTAGTACCTATACCTCGAGCCTATTTACCAGTGACAACGCTAGTGTGCTTACTATAGTCCCAGCCCTAGATGTCTTGCCCAATCCTAGTTCCCTTACTACAGTCACAACACAAGTATCCAGTCCACACTGTCCTGTAGTGGACAATACCTTTATCACATCTCTGTCTGTTGCTCTCTCTCAGCCCGCTGCACCGAGCCCCCCAGGACGGGGCCATGCCGCGCCAGCCACTCCCACTGGTACTATGACCCGCTCAACAGGAAGTGCAATCGCTTCACATACGGTGGCTGTGACGGCAACGACAACAACTTTGACGTGGAGGAGAGCTGCAAAGAGACCTGCAAGGGCGTGACTGGTACAGAACTCTAGGCCTGTATTCAGTCTCCGAGTAAGAGTGCTGGACTAGGATCAGTTTAGCCTTTTAGATCATAATGATTTAAGATTAGCAGGACCTGATCCTAGATCCTGGGCGGCAGGTAGCCTAGGAGTTAGTGTTCGTCTAGTAACCGAAAGGTTGCAAGATCGAATCCCCGAGCTGACAAGGTACAAATCTGTCGTTCTGCCCCTGAACAAGGCAGTTAACCCACTGTTCCTAGGCCATCATTGAAAATAATTTGTTCTTAACTGACTTGTCTAGTTAAATAAAGATAAAATAAAAATCAGTACTCCTACTTTGAGACACTCTTTGAACAACTGAGCTACAGTTTAGGGCTGCGTTCAGCAAAATGTTATGGAATGTTCAGATGTTAAAATATTATTTTCAACTGATCCGCTTCATCGACATGTAGAGGAAGGAATCATGTCAGTTCTATTTATGGTAGTTCTACCTGCAACTGTATTGTTCACGTAGTGCTATTTTGATCTGCTGTATTTATTGCAGGTCTGTCTCCTTTAAGTCTCTGTGTGGTCAAGCAAAAGTTTTCAAAGGGTTTGAGGTCACGAAGCATTTATTCTTAATGGCTGGGTGTCTTTTTCTCTATAGAACATGATGTGTTTGCAAGGGGAATGTTTGAACGCTACGAGGAAGAGGAAAGTGAGTCCGGTAAGAACCTGTCGACACCTCCTCCGGGAGTTAAACTTGTCTATACCTCCCTCCTCCGGGAGTTGAGCCTGTCTATACCTCCCTCCTCCGGGAGTGGAGCCTGTCTATACCTCCCTCCTCCGGGAGTGGAGCCTGTCTATACCTCCCTCCTCCGGGAGGTGGAGCCTGTCTGTACCTCCCTCCTCCGGGAGGTGGAGCCTGTCTGTACCTCCCTCCTCCGGGAGGTGGAGCCTGTCTGTACCTCCCTCCTCCGGGAGGTGGAGCCTGTCTGTACCTCCCTCCTCCGGGAGGTGGAGCCTGTCTGTACCTCCCTCCTCCGGGAGGTGGAGCCTGTCTATACCTCCCTCCTCCGGGAGGTGGAGCCTGTCTATACCTCCCTCCTCCGGGAGGTGGAGCCTGTCTGTACCTCCCTCCTCCGGGAGGTGGAGCCTGTCTATACCTCCCTCCTCCGGGAGGTGGAGCCTGTCTATACCTCCCTCCTCCGGGAGGTGGAGCCTGTCTATACCTCCCTCCTCCGGGAGGTGGAGCCTGTCTATACCTCCCTCCTCCGGGAGGTGGAGCCTGTCTATACCTCCCTCCTCCGGGAGGTGGAGCCTGTCTATACCTCCCTCCTCCGGGAGGTGGAGCCTGTCTGTACCTCCCTCCTCCGGGAGGTGGAGCCTGTCTATACCCCCTCCTCCGGGAGGTGGAGCCTGTCTATACCTCCCTCCTCCGGGAGGTGGAGCCTGTCTGTACCTCCCTCCTCCGGGAGGTGGAGCCTGTCTATACCTCCCTCCTCCGGGAGGTGGAGCCTGTCTATACCTCCCTCCTCCGGGAGGTGGAGCCTGTCTATACCTCCCTCCTCCGGGAGGTGGAGCCTGTCTGTACCTCCCTCCTCCGGGAGGTGGAGCCTGTCTATACCTCCCTCCTCCGGGAGGTGGAGCCTGTCTATACCTCCCTCCTCCGGGAGGTGGAGCCTGTCTATACCTCCCTCCTCCGGGAGGTGGAGCCTGTCTATACCTCCCTCCTCCGGGAGGTGGAGCCTGTCTGTACCTCCCTCCTCCGGGAGGTGGAGCCTGTCTATACCTCCCTCCTCCGGGAGGTGGAGCCTGTCTATACCTCCCTCCTCCGGGAGGTGGAGCCTGTCTATACCTCCCTCCTCCGGGAGGTGGAGCCTGTCTATACCTCCCTCCTCCGGGAGGTGGAGCCTGTCTATACCTCCCTCCTCCGGGAGGTGGAGCCTGTCTGTACCTCCCTCCTCCGGGAGGTGGAGCCTGTCTATACCTCCCTCCTCCGGGAGGTGGAGCCTGTCTATACCTCCCTCCTCCGGGAGGTGGAGCCTGTCTATACCTCCCTCCTCCGGGAGGTGGAGCCTGTCTATACCTCCCTCCTCCGGGAGGTGGAGCCTGTCTATACCTCCCTCCTCCGGGAGGTGGAGCCTGTCTATACCTCCCTCCTCCGGGAGGTGGAGCCTGTCTATACCTCCCTCCTCCGGGAGGTGGAGCCTGTCTATACCTCCCTCCTCCGGGAGGTGGAGCCTGTCTGTACCTCCCTCCTCCGGGAGGTGGAGCCTGTCTATACCTCCCTCCTCCGGGAGGTGGAGCCTGTCTATACACAGTGCTTGACTTGGGTGGGAGGTCACTGGAGCTGAGTACCAGCACCTCAAATGTTCTACTGATTGAGCTCTTTTATAGAATATTGGCTCAAAGGTATTGTGGAGCTTCTACACCAAACATAAACAGTACTGGAACCTATTTCAGTCCAAGTTGAGCACTGTCTATCTCTTCCACTGTCATCCCTTGTTGTGGAAAAACATGCTGAAAGTTTGTCAGTTGGTCTGCTATGTTATGCTTTCCCAGCATTCTCTAGTGTACATAGCCAGATTATATTCCATATACAGTGGGGACATTTGGGCAACTTCACTTTTCCAGAGGAAAGCCCAGAGGAAAGCCCAGAATCTTCCCCTGGTCTCTGTTTAGTTGCCGAAACCAGTGGTTCTCACATGATTCTTCTCGCCTGTATGCACCAATACATCTCATTCAATTATTGGCTTGAAAAGTTGATTCAGGTGTGTTATTGCAGGTATGGAACAAAACTCCTGTGAGAAACACTGGTTTGACGACTAAACGGATTAAACGCTGGTCTAAACCTTCATTTTGTTTAAATGCTTCTGTTCCTCCAGGCTCCATCGCTATAGCTATAGTGTTATCGGTAGCCATCATGGCGGTGCTGGCTGCCCTGGGTTACTGCTTCCTGAAGCACAGGAAGGACCGTTCTCAGCACCAGCCCGTGGCCACCAACGTCCCCCATGTGGCTTTCGAAGAACGAGACACCCTGGTCTACAACACCACCACCAAGCCTGTCTGAAACAATTAGAACCTGCCTGGCTTTCAGGACCTTGGTTTATTGTGTTCTTGCATATACACTGACCTAACCAGAGCAAGACCAGACCAATAAATACACACACTGACCTAACCAGAGCAAGACCAGACCAATAAATACACACACTGACCTAACCAGAGCAGGACCAGACCAATATATACACACACTGACCTAACCAGAGCAAGACCAGACCAATAAATACACACACTGACCTAACCAGAGCAGGACCAGACCAATATATACACACACTGACCTAACCAGAGCAAGACCAGACCAATAAATACACACACTGACCTAACCAGAGCAGGACCAGACCAATAAATACACACACTGACCTAACCAGAGCAGGACCAGACCAATAAATACACACACTGACCTAACCAGAGCAAGACCAGACTAATATATACACACACTGACCTAACCAGAGCAAGACCAGACCAATATATACACACATCTCCCACACAGGTCTACAAACTCCAGATGCAGTCAGTAAGTGAGGAATTTAAGCAACATTTCATTTGAATAGAGCTTTGGCTCTTGCTTGGGCTCCTCCTTGAACAACCGGTTTTTGCTTTCACAAAATTTTGCATTAAGGAGTTGATGATATATTAGCATACTCTGTCACAACCATTCTGCGGAGCTTGAGTGAACGAAAAGTATGAGACATGGGCACAAATCCAAATACTATAACTGTGTGGGCTTTTATAAGTGTGTTTTGTATGGAACACATTCTCAGGGGGGAAGAATTCTGTACTAGGTTTTTCTTACAGATTTTCTTAAGATTTTTTTTTTTCTGAAACTTTTATTTATAAAATGTGATTGGTGCTGGGGATGATGTTTGCATTAGCCGTTTGTTTTGTCATAAATTCATAAGGAATACCAGATTTAAATGTAGGTACCAATAAGTGAACTATGTACATTTTTACTTACTGAAATGATTGTTACTAATATTATGTACCAGGGTGTATGTATACTCAATTGTTATCATACTGTAATTGTTTCTTACTTTAAGTAACAACCATGACCTAGATCGTAAGGTAGGTGTCTGTTTTTTTTAATGTTCTATGTTTTTATTTTATTTTTCATGTTTCCTTTTTAACTGTAATAAAATCGTAATTCCTTAATTGAACGCTGTGGTGTTTCTATATAATATGTACAGGGCATTACATGTTTAAGTTTAGTCACTAGATGGCGATATTTCACCAATGCATGCACAATATGCCTTGTGCATCATTTGTCAACCCCAAATCAGTAGACACAAACCACTATCCATTAGTATGTAAAATTCTTTGAGTTTGATTCGGAATTTACATGCCAGTGGAATATGAGTAGCCTACGTAGCTAAACGTAGCTTGGTCCAGTCACATGCTGTCTTATATTTACGGTATATAGAGGTATATGGTTGGTCAATATCCTCCGAGGATATATCCTCAAAGTAATCTCTCCTTAGAGACATTTGGTTCTGGGTGCTGATTATCAGAGTGAGGGCAATCCAAAATAGTCAATATATAATTTAAATTGAATTGTAACACAATCACCTACTTTTTCTGAATAGGCAAACACAGTTTGGAATCCTCCCCAAATGTCATAATCAAATGCATAACAAGCCGAAATTATATTTTGCCTTCATGATTGCTTTTGACTTAAGCTTGTGTATGCTTTCTCCTTCCAAGTGAATACTTTCCCCAAGCAATTTGAAGATTCCTGACAGGTCCTGACTTGCGTGGACCTGCCCTTAGTTTGTTTACCTCCAGAATAGGGTCACCTGTAGATGTTTGACTTCCTGCTTGGTAATGCAATCTGAGCTTGTTGCAATGCATTACACAATCCCGGATTTAAATGGAAAAGTGTGCCTTGTGTATAATGGATTTGGGCTTCCTGACGAGTGGGCTCAACCAATTAGAGCAGACATCCAGTTAGGGTCAGATGGCCAGGCTCAGATATTTTTTTCCTCCCTCCCAATGGTTTTTATTAAAGAGCCACTGAACAAGCCGATTGGCAAGTGTTTTTCTTTTGCTAATCAGAAAATGTTGATTTCAGTCTTGGGTGTGTTTCTTGACTGATTCCCTGTTTGGTTAATGTTTGTCCCACTTGAGACACTGTAGCCTATCTAGCCCTTTTCACTTCCTCCAAATCCCCAGAATGAATATTAGAACTCAATAAATCTGTAATTACCTTACAAAACAATGCAGAGGATGTTTTAGTTGCGTAATTTTATATTAATTAAGGTGTTTGGTGCAGTATTTTTCAAGTAAAAAAATGTGCGACATGTCTCTGGGAAACAAAGTCAGACTGCTGGGCAGGTCTGTGTACCTGTCTATGCTATTGAATAGAGAGCAATCAACACAGCTGTCCACCCCATGTTAGTGGGCAAATGTACATATTCAAATTAAAACCCAACCTTCATTTACCGTGGTGAAGCGTGGATGTTCCAAACTCCATTTAGACGAGAGTGACTTTATGACCAACATTATACTGTTAACAATTTCTAGTGTATTTTTCACACTAGAATGACTGTTACTGTCTCACATTGATGCCACATAGGCCATTTGCGAACGCTCTTGTTGCTTTTTAAAGGCACTCTAAGGTTAGAGTAAGGGGCAAAGGTAATCTGATCGTACTGTAGATCAATGATATATGTTTTAACCGTAGATGACAAACAGGGGCGCTGTTTTGAATCCACTTAGCCATTTTGGTACTCCATAAAAATTCTGGAAGCTATAGATATGCATTAATTCATGTCTAAATTATTTTTTGCCTAATATTTTCTATTTAAAAAATGTACTGTCCCCACTAAAATAAAGAAATACTTACAGTACCAGTCGAAAGTTGACCTACTCATTCAAGGGTTTTTCTTTAATTTTACTATTTTCTATATTGTAGAATTAATAGTGAAGAAATCACTACTATGAAATAACACATGGAGTCATGTAGTAGCTACAAATGTTAAACCAAACTATATTTTAGATTCTTCAAAGTAGCCACCCTTTGCCTTGATATCTTTGCACACTCTTGCCATTCTCTCAACCAGCTTCACCTGGAATGCTTTTCCAGCAGTCTTGAAGGAGTTCTCACATATGCTGAGCACTTCTTGGCTGCTTTTCCTTCACTCTGCGGTCCAAATCACCCCCAAACCATCTCAATTGGGTTGAGTTTGGGTGATTGTGGAGTCCAGGTCATCTGATGCAGTACTCCGTCACTCTCCTTGGTCAAATAGCCCTTACGTAGCCTGGAGGTGCATAGGGTCATTGTCCTGTTGAAAAACAAACAATAGTCCCCCTAAACGCAAACCAGGTGGGATGGCGTATCGCTGCAGAATGCTGTGGTAGCCATGCTGGTTAAGTGTGCCTTGAATTCTAAATAAATCACAGACAGTGTCACCAGCAAAGCACCCCCACACCATCACACCCCCCCTCCATGCTTCACGGTGGGAACCACACATGTGGAGATCATCCGTTTGCTTCACGGTGGGAACCACACATGTGGAGATCATCCGTTCACCTACTCTGCGTCTCACAAAGACATGGCGGTTGGAACTACAAATCTCAAATTTGGACTCATCAGACCAAAGGACAGATTTCCACCAGCCTAATATCCATTGCTCGTGTTTTTGGCCCAAGCAAGTCTCTTCTTATTATTGGTGTCTTTTAGTAGTGGTTTCTTTGCAGCAATTAGACTATGAAGGCCTGATTCACACTCTCCTCTGAACAGTTGATGTTGGGATATGTCTGTTACTTGAATTCTGTGAAGCATTTATTTGGGCTGCAATTTCTGAGGCTGGTAACTCTAATAAACGTATCCTCTGCAGCAGAGGTAAGTCTGGGTCTTCCTGTCTTGTGGCGGTCCTCATGAGAGCCAGTTTCATCATATTGCTTGATGGTTTTTGTGACTGCACTTGAAGAAACGTTCAAAGTTCTTGAAATTTGACTGACCTTCATGTCTTAAAGTAATGATGGACTGTCATTTTTCTTTGCTTATTTAAGCTGTTCTTGCCATAATATGGACTTGGTCTTTTACTAAATAGGGCTATCTCCTGTATATCACCCCTACCTTGTCACAACACAACTGATTGGCTCGTCACAACACAACTGATTGGAATAAACGCATTAAGGAAAGAAATTCCACAAATGAACTTTTAACAAGGCACACCTGTTAATTGAAATGCATTCCAGGTGACTAACTCATGAAGCTGGTTGAGAGAATGGCGAGAGTGTGCCAAGCTGTCATCTGGGGCAAAGGGTGGCTACTTTAAAAAATCTAAAATATGAAATATATTTGGATTTGTTTAACACTTTTCTGGTTACTTCGTGATTACATATGTGTTATTTCATCATTTTGATGTCTTCACTATTATTCTACAATGTAGAAAATATGCAAAACCCTTGAATGAGTGGATGTGTCAACACTTTTCATCTGGTACTGTACATGTGATTTTGTCCTTGAAACATTTTATTGAAATACTGCCCCTTCTGGGGAGTGCCAATTTGGTGTTCGATGTCTATTAAGCCTCTCATTGGCCAGTACATAGCAGATGCAATCCAGGGTTTATATACATCATTGCTATAGATCTGTGATAAGGGGCAGCTTTTACCTTGCTTCAAGTGACATGACGGTACTGTAGGCCTTCTTGCCTGAGAATAATAGCCGCAGTATGCATGATATGCTAAACAGTATATGCTTTATTCAGGAGGGGGAGTGTGTAGTGTCTACATCAATTTCCCACCAAACAAGGGTCACATGCAGATAATCTATTGACTCCCCCATTTCCGATATGAAATTATTGTGTGGGTATAAACAATTTAGCTAGGTTACGTTTCTGACATATTGCCTAATCTTTCCAGTCCTTTCATATCTGTGATGTGAAGTAAAAACAGTCTTTGGGATAGGACAACACTTTATAGAATGCTCTTTTTAAGTGTCCCCTTTTCCACAAAACACACTCTTATGATGTGTTCAAAATATTGTGTTGTCGTGTGATGTTCTGTCAGGGGTCAACGCAAGGCCATGTTAACAGATTTGATGTATCACAATTCTCCCACAGCAGCTGCCAATCAACCAACCTTCCAACAGAAACTGTTTGAGGTGATTGAGAGATATCATAGACAGTTAAGATAATATCTTTCCCCTTCCTGGAAAAGACAGACTACGGCCCCAGTTGAAAAACCACTAGATGGGACAATTTAACAAGCGGTGGGTGTGGATTAATGGAAACGGGCTCAACACCATTCTCACACCTGTTCAATACATTGTAATCCCTCGGGGAGAGGGAATGACTGCAAGATCCATCACTCTCACACACTCAGCCGGCAGGAAGTCAGACATGCTTTAATGTAGGCTATTTCTCGCAGCTATTTGTCTGACATTGCGATGCTGTTATCATAGATTATCTATGGCTTTTATACTGGTGGAGTGGGGATAGATGCCCAATGGCTTTTATACTGGTGGAGTGGGGATAGATGCCCAATATGGACAGTAGTAGTTCTTGCAGGTGTAACAATTTCAACACAGTGTTCAATTTTATTCTCACACATTTGATAGTGATAGATATGCTATAAAATGTAATGTGGCATGACACCATATTGCTTTTAGAGATTATGTGAGATAAACAAACTAGATTACTAGAGAAACAAGCAACAAAAATGGGGTCAGACTGTATTTATATAGATATTTGTTGGGTGCATTCACCATTTCGTTGACTGAGGGGAACATGATACGTGTTGTCACACCTATGTAGCCTACACCTTTAATAAACATGACAATCATTGCATATTTAGGGACTGAGACAATAGGAACACTAGCCTACAGTATTGCTCGTCACGCCAGCCCACTTTTTAAAAAATGCCTCGTGCATCTCAAGCAAAGGATGACTTCCTGCTGACGCATGTTTTACATTTCATTATGCCGTGAATAATCGTGGTGCATTCTAATCCAACGCTATCTGTTAAACATTTAAATAACTGTGTTTTCTTTATTAGCATCGTCTTTTTCATGCTGACAAAAAGGCGATGCAAATATATATATATATATATATATATATATTAAAATAAGTTCAACGAGGGACGCAGGGGAAAGGGGGCGGCGTTCACCAGTCAGTGGAATGAAAACCACTGTACGGACAGAATCAAACACTACAGTTGGCCTACATCGGCTCGTCCAGGCGCAGTCAAACTCCTCGGAATTTTAAGAACGTTTTCAACTTTTAGGGTCATTGAACAACTGACAAATAATACTGCGAATGTAACCGCAACATTGTCGTGCCACAAAGGAGTTCTCAGTGAAGTTTTAGAAACTTTCAAGCACTGCGGTAAGTTGCAAAAGTTCATTTTAAACCCTGTCAATTGATGAGATGTGAAAGGTTACAGCTGATACAGTATGATGATGTGTGGGAAATGTGCCTTTCGTCGAAATCCTTCTTCGGTTGTTAAAAAAAAATCGGATTCCTTAAAGTTATTTATCTGTCTGTCTGACAACATGGAGGGCAAACAGCCTAATGTCGTGTTAGTAGTTGTGTATATGAGCAAACTGGCAGCTTAACGCAAATAATATGCAATTTTGTGGTCATCATCAGCTGACAACACTGACAGACCATTGTTGAACAAAGGCTTTATGGTAACATTGTGACCCATTTTAAAAGTAACACGTTCAGATGCCTGAGATAAAAGCAGCTCTCATAGTTTTGAAACATTCTGGTGAAGTTGTTCTATGGTTGTGAGGAGTATATCAATGATCCAATGTTGGGACAGCTTACAAAAAGCCTAATCACTGACAACTTGTCATACTGTCAATGTAAAAGAGCGAGACTACAAGTGGATGGCAGGTAGTCTTAAGGGTTAGAGCTTTGGTTGCTAGTTCAAATCCCTGAGCAAACTATGGTAAAACAAATCTGTCGACCTGTCCATGAGCAGGGCACTAAACCCTACCCACCATCAATAATGTCTGATCCCATTCCGTGACCCCACTCTCAGGAGGGGGAGTGGGATATGAAGAAGAAAGAAATGTGATTTGTTTTTTATTTCACCTCACTTGTACAGGTTACACACTTGTACATATGTGGAACAGGACAAATTATATAAAAGTATTTATCATAGGATGCAACGTGTCCATGAGCAGGGTCTAAAACCTGGACCCACAGGAGAAACCAGCGTCTTAACGGTTCGCCTAGACCAGGGGTGTCGAACAAATTTTGCCCCCGGGGGCTGCATTCAGTGTTCAACGGAGGACCGCTCTGAAAATGAGCTGGTTCTTCGCTGGCAAAATTTGCAAACAAATAGTCCTCTTTTCAATAATACTCCCTGACCGTCAAGCTTTAGTTTCAGTGATTATTAGCGAACTGGACACGGTCAAGAAACTGTATAAATCTAAGTCCATTATCATTTCTACCCAGTTTTGATTTGGTTGTAGTCATTTGAAAGAATATTAAACGTTTTTACTAAACCCACCCTCCGGCTTGTGTTTGACCCCTGTCCTTGAGGGAATCTTCTCGTGGACCGATGGTGACACCGATCTTGAGGTTGCAGACAGGGCTACATGACGAACTGTGAGCCCGACTCGTGTACGCATCTAAGTGCTATCAATCCTGTTTAATGGCCAAATCTCTCAGTTGGAATAGTTCATTTCTTTGCAAAAAAAAAATCTAATTTTCAGCTATTTTCTACCATACGTCCATATAGTATTTCACTAGCCTATATTTTCAGCCTCCGATTACTCCAAGGTAAGTTATTTAATACATCATTGCCTGCACCTTGAGTATGTGCGTCATTGTCAACCTGGCAATTTGTCCATTTACATCAGCTGATTGTATTACAACAGCCTGTGGGATAATTGCTCTGTTGGCCTAGAGATGGGTTTGCTCCACCCTTTTCTAAACACCGATAAGCCTGCTACTGCACATGAGCATGGCTACCTGAAAAAATGACCATCACGTGCTGCCCACTTGTGAAACCACACTGGCCACAAGGCCAGTGGAATCAGTAATGTGTTGTCGGTAGTTCAACGTCTGATATCTCTTTCTGAATGAGTTTCGATGTGCCAAAGGCCTTGCATTCCTTAGGTTAATGCCCTTTCAGACAGCACAGCCTGCAGACATATTCGAGACATCTCTGCATTTGTTGTGAATTTCTGTTCCTTTCACACTGCTAAGGATTCTACAGTTAATAACCAAGTATCATCGCCCTGTCACCTCCAGTGTCAAGCCTCAGTCACCTTCTGCATTACCATCCATGTTCATATCTTTCTTGCATAGCGCAGTAGTGCCTGGGCGGTGTCCAGATTTTCATACAGTTTCTGTACCATAATGAGATGTATGGTAATACCAGAAGTGCGCACAAGGGACACTATTCAAAATCTTTACACACAACTATTTATGCAACAGGGATCTTGATCCAGGAGAGGATTGTATGTCTCTGCTGTAATCAACAAATGAATCTTGATGTCTAGCCACTTAGCTAGCAACTAAGAAAATGTATAGCTGGAACCCTGAGCTGGATGACATTTTATCCAAGATGTATCAAATTTCTTCTAGTTATACTTCTAGTTAGTCACAAGCAGTGGCGTAGCATGCAGCCTCCCGTGAGGTGGGGATGACCCCCTCCCCGGTACGGAAAATCACACCTGTATATACGGTGTAAAGAATATATCGCCCGAGCCGACCTGTGAATATCTTTGTGGACCAATGAAACAGGTTATCTCATCACAAACCTCGTTATCAGTGTCTTGGTCAACAGAAACAACCTTGTGGTTGTTATTTGGGCTTTGTACACTGTCCCCACTGAGCAAATAGATATTTGCTGTTGTGCATTGAGAACATGTAAAATGTAAGGGGATCATTTGTATGTTTTTTTTATGTCAATGAGTCATTGTAAGATATGTTGAATCAATGGCCTAAGTTATAAGCAATGTTCACATTGAAATAATGCAGCCCTTGCCAACACAAATGTGGTTGCCAGCAGGCTAGTCACTCTTTCCACTGCCACACTGGGCATCATGTATATGACAGAGCACGGTATCTTTCTTTATTCAGATGGAGAGACTTCCATCAACATTTAAATGTGTGGAACGATACATGGAAATGCTGAAGGAATCAGTTACAGATAAAGGTACACCGCATTGCAGAATGTTAAGCTGTAAGCTGTTTTTCTAGCAGACATTCTCATTGGATATGGATGCGAAACTACACGTGTCCTTTAACCTTTCTAGGGCAGGCGTTCCGCTAGCAGAACCCCTCCCCAACATTCCGCTGAAAAGGTAGCACGTGAAATTAATTAAAAAAAATAAAAAATTAATATGTAACTTTCCCACATGAACAAGTCCAATAAACAAGATGTTTATCTTTCATTTGCTGTATCTACCCATGGTGTCCGATTAAAAATGTTAGAAATGTTTGCAAATGTATAAAAACAAAATCAAACATAAGTATTCAGAGCCTTCGCTATGAGACTCTAAATTGAGCTCAGGTGCATCCTTTTTCCATTGATCATCCTTGAGATGTTTCTACAACTTGATTGGAGTCCACCTGTGGTATATTCAATTGATTGGACATGATTTGGAAAGGCACACATCTGTCTAGAAAAGGTCCCACAGTTGACAGTGCATGTCAGAGCAAAAACCAAGCCATAAGGTTGAAGGAATTGTCCGTAGAGCGCCGAGACAGAATTGTGTCGAGGCACAGATCTGGGGAAGGAAAGCAAACATTTCTCCAATATTGAAGGTCCCCAAGAACACCGTGACCTCCATGATACTTAAATGGAAGAAGTTTGGAACCACCAAGACTCCCTAGAGCTGGCTGCCTGGCCAAACTGAGCAATCAGGGGGGAGAAGGGCCTTGGTCAGGGAGGTGACCAAGAACCCGATGATCACTCTGAAAGAGCTCCAGAGTTCCTCTGTGGAGATGGGAGAACATTTTCAGAAGGACAACCATCTCTACAACACTCCACCAATCAGGCCTTTATGATAGAGCCAACAGCGAGTTGCAGTAATCCAGACGGGAGATGACAAGTGCCTGGATTAGGACCTGCGCCGCTTCCTGTGTGAGGCAGGGTCGTACTCTGCGGATGTTGTAGAGCATGAACCTACAGGAACGGGCCACCGCCTTGATGTTAGTAGAGAACGACAGGGTGTTGTCCAGGATCACGCCAAGGTTCTTGGCGCTCTGGGAGGAGGACACAATGGAGTTGTCGACCGTGATGGCGAGATCATGGAACGGGCAGTCCTTCCCCGGGAGGAAGAGCAGCTCCGTCTTGCCGAGGTTCAGCTTGAGGTGGTGATCCGTCATCCACACTGATATGTCTGCCAGACATGCAGAGATGCGATTCGCCACCTGGTCATCAGAAGGGGGAAAGGAGAAGATTAATTGTGTGTCGTCTGCATAGCAATGATAAGAGAGACCATGTGAGGTTATGACAGAGCCAAGTGACTTGGTGTATAGCGAGAATAGGAGAGGGCCAAGAACAGAGCCCTGGGGGACACCAGTGGTGAGAGCGCGTGGTGAGGAGACAGATTCTCGCCACGCCACCTGGTAGGAGCGACCTGTCAGGTAGGACGCAATCCAAGCGTGGGCCGCGCCGGAGATGCCCAACTCGGAGAGGGTGGAGAGGAGGATCTGATGGTTCACAGTATCGAGGGCAGCCGATAGATCTAGAAGGATGACAGCAGAGGAGAGAGAGTTAGCTTTAGCAGTGCGGAGCGCCTCCGTGATACAGAGGAGAGCAGTCTCAGTTGAATGACTAGTCTTGAAACCTGACTGATTTGGATCAAGAAGGTCATTCAGAGAGAGATAGCGGGAGAGCTGGCCAAGGACGGCACGTTCAAGAGTTTGAGAGAAAAGAAAGAAGGGATACTGGTCTGTAATTGTTGACATCGGAGGGATCGAGTGTAGGTTTTTTCAGAAGGGGTGCAACTCTCGCTCTCTTGAAGACGGAAGGGACGTAGCCAACGGTCAGGGATGAGTTGATGAGCGAGGTGAGGTAAGGGAGAAGGTCTCCGGAAATGGTCTGGAGAAGAGAGGAGGGGATAGGGTCAAGCGGGCAGGTTGTTGGGCGGCCGGCCGTCACAAGACGCGAGATTTCATCTGGAGAGAGAGGGGAGAAAGAGGTCAGAGCACAGGGTAGGGCAGTGTGAGGTTCCCCTTCCAACAGGACAACGAACATAGGCACACATCCAAGACAACACAGGAGTGGCTTTGGAAAAAGTCTCCATGTCCTTGAGTGGCCCATGTGGAGATGGGAGAACATTTTCAGAAGGACAACCATCTCTACAACACTCCACCAATCAGGCCTTTATGATAGAGTGGCAAGACGGAAGCCACTCCTCAGTAAAAGGCGCATGACAGCCTTTTACTGAGGATTGCCAAAAGGCACCTAAAGACTCTCAGACCATGAGAAACAAAATAATCTGGTCTGATGAAACCAAGATGCGACACTTGGCAGTTCAATCTGGAGGAAACCTGGCACCATCCCTACGCTGAAGCATAGTGGTGGCAGCATGATGCTGTGGGGATGTTTTTCAGTGGCAGGGACTGGGAGACAAGTCAGAATCAAGGGAAAGATGAACAGCGCAAAGTACAGAGATCCTTGATTAAAAACATGCCCCAGAGCACTCAGGACCTCCGACTGGGGTGAAGGTTCCCCTTCCAACAGGACAACGAACATAGGCACACATCCAAGACAACACAGGAGTGGCTTTGGAAAAAGTCTCCATGTCCTTGAGTGGCCCATGCAGAGCCCAGACTTTAGCCCGATCAAACATCTCTGGAGAAAATACCTGTGCAGCGACGCTCCTCCAACCTGACAGAGCTTGAGACGATCTGCAGAGAAGAATGGGAGAAATTCTCCAAATACAGGTGTGCCAAGCTTGTAGCATCATACCCAAGAAGACTCGATGCTATAATCGCTGCCAAAGTAAGTTTATAGTAAGGCTGTAACGTAACAAAATGTGGAATAAGTCAAATGTGGAATAAGTGTGTGTGTGTGTGTGTGTGTGTGTAATATATATATATATATATCACACAGCGCATTCGGAAAGGATTCCGACCCCTTGACTTATTCCACATTTTGTTACATAAAAAAAAAAAAATATATATATATATATATATAAAAAGTTGTCCTCTCCATCCTCCATCATCATTAATCACGCCCTCATGCTGGGATTAGCATTGTGAAGCCATTTCTGAGTGGTGGAACATGTGGAAAGTATGCAACAATAGGTCCCATGTGTAAGGGCTAAGCAGTGTCAAGGCAGGGGCAGTGGTAGGCACACCCAGTTCCTCTCTGGGATGACTGAGTCTGGCCTGTGGCTCGCAGCGCTGGGGTGCCAATCCACTCACCATTTTTCTGATCCCAGACAGATAAAGGCCACCCTGTGGGAAAATAAACCGTTAGCACAAAAAAAAGATATGAGCCATGTAGGCCTACAAAGGCACCAAGCCTCAAGAACTCCATGATCCTCAAGACATTTGTCCTATGTTGTCTGTTGCTGAGATCTGTTTGATCAGCGGCAGCTTCGTGAATCTGGTGCAACTGGCCCTGGAGAAAGAAAGCATGTTTGACATTTTGCTGCGATTCTCTCCCGATGAATTTCTGCCCCTGTCGACATGTGGCAAAGGTCTGTGATGGAAATATGAAAACAATGCGGTGCAGTCTGTCGTTCATTGGACAACTGAGCCATGTGGTATAGTTTTTACCTTCTTTGTTTGGAACATATGCTCAGTCCAACATGCCATCGCTATTCATGCCTCTGGGACCTTCGGTCTGAACATGCAGTTGTTTGACTAGTATTACCCTGAACAGATGGCTGACTAGTGCTACCCTGAACAGATGGCTGACTAGTGCTACCCTGAACAGATGGCTGACTAGTGCTACCCTGAACAGATGGCTGACTAGTGCTACCCTGAACAGATGGCTGACTAGTGCTACCCTGAACAGATGGCTGACTAGTGCTACCCTGAACAGATGGCTGACTAGTGCTACCCTGAACAGATGGCTGACTAGTGCTACCCTGAACAGATGGCTGACTAGTGCTACCCTGAACAGATGGCTGACTAGTGCTACCCTGAACAGATGGCTGACTAGTGCTACCCTGAACAGATGGCTGACTAGTGCTACCCTGAACAGATGGCTGACTAGTGCTACCCTGAACAGATGGCTGACTAGTGCTACCCTGAACAGATGGCTGACTAGTGCTACCCTGAACAGATGGCTGACTAGTGCTACCCTGAACAGATGGCTGACTAGTGCTACCCTGAACAGATGGCTGACTAGTGCTACCCTGAACAGATGGCTGACTAGTGCTACCCTGAACAGATGGCTGACTAGTGCTACCCTGAACAGATGGCTGACTAGGGAATGCAGTAGAATGTCCTCCTTAATGGTCTAGCAGCTACGGCTGTATTATGCTCTCTGACCTACCCTGGCATGCTTACAATGATCTCAACTGTTGCCGTGACGACATGTAAATTGTCAAGCTTACTGCGTAGGTTCTTTTATAGCCAAGTGTGTGTTGCTAACCCTACAACCATGAAGGGCACATATACACAAATGAAGGAAACCCTGCTCTAACAAGGACAGTAAATGGTGGCGGTGCAGGAAGCCTACTGCATTTGTGGAAGGAGGGCTTTGAAATGCTCTGCTGGGCCCAGTCCACATGCCATGAATTCTCCATTTTACTACAGTCTGCCTGCGGTCCAACTCAGATATCACACAATGGACCGGGGATGGAATGCTGTATGAATACACTCGCAAGGAAGAGTCTGCTTTATGTAGACAGTAACTCCTGATGCTCTAATCAAATTAGTATTTTCTATCTGTTGTCAATAACAGTACACACTTTACTTCCCCTAGTGTGTGTGTGTGTGTGTGTGTGTGCAGTACTAGTCAAAAGTTTGGACACCTACTCAAGGGTTTTTCTTATTTTTTTAAATTATTTTCTACATTGTAGAAGAATAGTGAAGACAACACTATGAAATAAAACACATTCATGTAGTAACCAAAAAAGTGTTACATCAAACTATTATTCAAAGTAGGCAGCCTTTGCCTTGACGACAGCTTTCTCTCAACCAGTTTCACCTGGAATGCTTTTCCAACAGTCTTGAAGGAGTTCCCACATCTCAAATTTGGACTCATCAGACCAAAGGACAGATTTCCACCGGTCTAATGTCCATAGCTCGTGTTTCTTGGCCCGAACAAGTCTCTTCTTCTTATTGGTGTCATTTAGTAGTGGTTTCTTAGCAACAATTCAACCATGAAGGTCTGATTCACGCTCTGAACAGCTGATGTTGAGATGTCTGTTACTTGAAGCATTTATTTGGGCTGCTATCTGAGGTGCAGTTAACTCTAATGAACTTGTTCTCTGGAGCAGAGGTAACTCTCCCGAGTGGCACAGCGGTCTAATGCACTGCATCTCGGTACTAGAGGCTTCACTACAGACCCTGGGTTCGATTCTAGGCTGTATCACAAACTGCTGTGATTGGGAGTCCCGTAGGGCGGTGCACAATTGGTCCAACGTTGTTAGGGTTTGGCCGGGGTAGTTCGTCATTGGAAATAAGTATTTGTTCATTAACTGACTTGCCTAGTTAAGTAAAGAAAACACTTCCTTTCTTGTTGCGTTCCTCATGAGAGCCAATTTCATCATAGCGCTTGATGGTTTTTGCAGTATCTAAAATATATATTTTGATTTGTTTAACACTTTCTTTGGTTACTACAATTATTATTATTTCATAGTTTTGATGTCTTCACTATTATTCTATAATGTATAAAATAGTAAAAATAAAGAAACCCCTGGATGAGTAGCTGTGTCCAAACTTGACTGGTTCTGTGTGATTTAAAATATATATATATTTATCACACACGCAGGTCTTTCCTTAACCACTCACAAGATTTGTAAATGATATCTTAGCACAAGCTTCACCATTCTGGAAGTCTGAACGGGTCATTGAGTAAGAAGACAAAAGGTATAGCAGAATAGGTTTGTCTGATGGCAGTGGCACAACAATGCTGCCTTGGATGGTTTTCAAATGACCCACTCTCTCTGGAGAGCTTGGTTCAGGAAGCTGTAGTAAGGGACCCCCACCCTTCAATCCGTACAGGATGAGGCCTTTCCTGTTTGGAAAGGAGAGCAAGCAGCTCCCCGTCAGGGTGTCTTCCTTCAGAAAATAGGAGTACCCTTTTTTTAAGGGCCAGTTTCCCCAGAACAGCTTCAGTGTAGTCCTGGACTTGTTGAATGGCGACTCCCAAAGTGCTTTTTAGTCCAGGTCCAGCAATGAACTATGTCCAGGAAACAGGCCCTAAGTGGACCCCACAAGATAATTCCTGGAGCCATCAGTGCACTTTCCAAAGTGAATCTTTGGTAATTAGATGTATCTTCTAAATGATTGGAGTTGTGTATCAGGTTTGCACTGAGCTAGGTATGTTATTGGTAATTGAATGAATGGTGGTGCATGTGTATGGTGACTTTTTAAAATGTTTATTTTAAGAACGTGGGATGCAAAGCAAGTAGACTACATCGTAAGCATAGGGTAAGTTTGTTCACAGTTTTTGGGAAAATATTTAAGTGTCGGGTGAAGTGCTGTTTGAATGACGTGGCACTGCTTTTAAAAATGATCACAGCACTTGTGAAAAGACACCCACATCTTGTCAACTGTGAAGGCTTCTTAGTACTTGTCTTGTCTTGTCAAAGGACAATAACAAGACCTGCCTCCAAAGAATCAGTTGTGCTCATTTTAGGTGTGGAATTTTTGCTGCTTCCATCATGTTGTCTTCTTCTGTTTTCATTGCTCATCAATGACGTCAGTGACTCTCAAATTGTCCAAATGTTGAAACAAACAACAAACTGTTCTTATCAAGAATCATTCTAAGCAGAAGAAAATACAGGTTTCACAATCTCGAAACGATTTTCCGCCAGGGATGAGCTCAGCCAATGTGTATCTCCTGCCAGCAGAACTCATGATTATGAAATGGTTCCATTCCATGATCTGCCTCGTATCATGATTATACGTGTAAGGCGTTTGTTGGCCAGTTCCATTTCTCATGTTCAGACTTGAAGCAGTCTTAGATGTAGCAACACATGAACCAAAAACACACCAAAAAATAGAATGGCCTCCATCTTGAGGCAAAACACAAGCTCTCAAAATGTAGATGAGTCTTTAGCCAACAGGTGTTTGGATATATAAATCAAATCAATGACGGGGCCTCCTGAGTGGCACAGTGGTCTAAAGCACTTGTATCAGTGCTAGCTAGACCCATGGGTGACGCACAATCGGCCCAGCGTCGTCCGGGTTAGGGGAGGGTTTGGCCGGCAGGAGATTCTCTTGTCTCATCGTGCACTAGCGACTCCTGTGGCAGGCCGGGCGCAGTGCACGGTCGCCAGGTGTATGGTGTTTCCTCTGACACGTTGGTGTGGTTGGCTTAAGGGTTCAGCGGGCGTTGTATCAAGAAGCAGTGGTTGGTTTGTGTTCCGGAGGACTCGCGGCTCTCGACCTTCGCCTCTCCCAAGTCTCATTGCTGCAACTCCCGTATGGACAAGACTGTAACTACCAATTTGATACCAATAATAAAATCAATGACATCCTATGATAATACAGAATTGATTGACTCCATTTTCATGTCTAAGTTTCCATCCAACAAATTGCAAATATTCTAAAATGGCATTTTCCCAGCAGAGATGTTTCCATTAAATTGAATTGTTATGGGAAAGGTTTGCCTGATGACGTAGTTCACATAAACATAAGTTTTGCGGTTTAAAAATACAAGTTGCGCTCTAGCCAACGGCTCGCGGATACTGTGCGGGTAGGCTACAGTACCTACATGATGAAATGAGTATGGACAACATGGCAAGGTCATTTTTATTTGTCAAAAGGCAGGCAATCAACGATCATCACGTCACCAGAATAAGACCCAAGATTATTTTTTTTGACAATTAGCATCAAGCTCATCACTGTGCACTTTCACCACCCTGTGAAGTTCATAACATGCAGTTTATTAGGCTACAGATGAAATATGTTTTCCTGAGTCGTGTCATCTGGTGACTCAAGTGTACTTTGATATGGTTATTATATCAACATTTGCACATGAATGTGTTTCCACTGCCATCATTTTAGAAACAAAATGATATCCCACCTTGCCTAGCGTATTTCGTTTTGCCTACATTTGGAAAGTTTACAAACAAATTTGAGGTTTCCATCAGGCCTGTTGTGACTTTGCTTCATTTTTTAAAATCAGACATACTTTACTTGAATAAAAAAGGTTGGATGGAAATCTGGTTAGTGTGAAAATGTAAACGCATATTTGTAATAATAATGAAAGAGCATTCCATTTAAAAAAATATATATATTCTCCCTGGGCAAACTGGCAAATCTATTCCAGCTTAATGCGTGATGGTCCATATTCCATATATAGCCTATCAACTAACATCTTTCCCAGTAGGGGAATGTGTCACTCCCAGAGTCCTCTAGGGCCTCATTGGAGTGGAGTTTTAGGGATGAATCCTCACATTTCCTCTCACAGGAAGCCTCTGAAACTGAGGGGGTGGATTCACCACATGGGCATATTTTCAGTACATTTTTAACACTTAGGGGGTTTACCTCCTACCCAGAAAAATGGTCCCACTCATTATTTTATTTAACCTTTATTTAACCTTTATTTAACTAGGCAAGTCAGTTAAGAACACGTTCTTATTTTACAATGACTGCTTACCCCGGCCTAACCCGGACGACGCCGGGGTAATTGTGCGCCGCCCTACGGGACTTCCAATCACGGCCGGTTGTGATGCAGCCTGGAATCGAACCAGGGTCTGTAGTGACACCTCTAGCACTTAGATGCAGTGCCTTAGGGCTTCCGAGTGGCACAGCGGTCTAAGATAAGCTTCTGGAATTTGACGAGCGTGTATAGCATTTTGAGTGAAAAAAGAGTCTTCCCATTTTGTCTGCTGGCCCTTATCTGAAAGGGTTGACTGGAGGCCCTATAGTAAGGGTTTTTATAGTCTACAGCGTTTCATACGTGTTAGACAATGCGTTTTGAAAGTGTGTCTCAAGAAATATGCAACACAATGGGGTGGCACAACTCATAATACTGTTGCTTTCTGACATCACAGTTCCCTAAAACAGTTCTCCCAAACTCTGTCCTGGGGCCCTCCCTGGGTGTACATTTAGTTTTTTTTCTCCCTTGCTCTACACAGCTGACTCAAATAACCAACTCTTCATCAAGCTTTGATTATTTGAGTCCGTTGTTTAGTGCTAGGGCAAAAACCAAAACGTACAACCCTGGTCTAAAACATACGTAAAGCATAGAGTACACCACATTTACCTCACCCAAAGCTTCAGCTGTTTCAAAGAAGTTCAGGATTGAAGTTATTTCTGCTTTGTCTTAGGTTTTTGAGTATTGAGGGACATGGACATGCTAACTGTATTCGCTGCAGCTCTTACGTATGTCATTACAGCTAATGATTGCTATCCTCGCTCTTTCTTATGGGGCTTTCACAACAAATATTTGTCTTTTTCTTTTTTAGTTTTCCGCTTAGTCCGCTTAGTTTGGACTTAACAACGCACTGTGGTTCGCTCAAAAAGTATGGTCTTGGTCTGATTCCATTTGCGCCATGGTGCAGTTCAAAGCAGGTGAGAAGTATTATTGATTGTTTGACTGCGAGCGTTTGAAATGCACATAGTAGCCTTCCTTAACTTAATATCTCTGAAACATTTTATCAGTAGCAGCACATTTTGAGGCATCTGATGCAGATTAGGGGAGAGGGTGCTATAACCTGCCAGGGATATAGGCTACAGAATCTAACCTGTTCACTAGCGGTTACAACAGCTATGGTTTTCTCCCGCATGTTGTTGGAAGACCAAAGCAAAACTAATGATGTTTGGGACACAAGATATTCTTCTTGATCAAATCAAATCAAATCAAATCAAATTTATTTATATAGCCCTTCGTACATCAGCTGATATCTCAAAGTGCTGTACAGAAACCCAGCCTAAAACCCCAAACAGCAAACAATGCAGGTGTAAAAGCACGGTGGCTAGGAAAAACTCCCTAGAAAGGCCAAAACCTAGGAAGAAACCTAGAGAGGAACCGGGCTATGTGGGGTGGCCAGTCCTCTTCTGGCTGTGCCGGGTAGAGATTATAACAGAAAATGACCAAGATGTTCAAATGTTCATAAATGACCAGCATGGTCAAATAATAATAAGGCAGAACAGTTGAAACTGGAGCAGCAGCACAGTCAGGTGGACTGGGGACAGCAAGGAGCCATCATGTCAGGTAGTCCTGGGGCACGGTCCTAGGGCTCAGGTCCTCCGAGAGAGAGAAAGAAAGAGAGAATTAGAGAGAGCATATGTGGGGTGGCCAGTCCTCTTCTGGCTGTGCGGGTGGAGATTATAACAGAACGTGGCCAAGATGTTCAAATGTTCATAAATGACCAGCATGGTTGAATAATAGCAAGGCAGAACAGTTGAAACTGGAGCAGGAGCATGGCCAGGTGGACTGGGGACAGCAAGGAGTCCTCATGTCAGGTAGTCCTGGGACATGGTCCTAGGGCCCAGGCCAGTTGAAACTGGAGCAGCAGCATGGCCAGGTGGACTGGGGACAGCAAGGAGTCATCATGTCAGGTAGTCCTGGGGCATGGTTCTAGGGCTCAGGTCCTCCGAGAGAGAGAAAGAAGGAGAGAAGGAGAGAATTAGAGAACGCACACTTAGATTTACACAGGACACCGAATAGGACAGGAGAAGTACTCCAGATAAACAAACTGACCCTAGCCCCCCGACACATAAACTACTGCAGCATAAATACTGGAGGCTGAGAGGCTGAGATAATCATAGAATGTATTTAGCGTGAGATGTTTTCCTCCAATAAAACAAATGACTTGAACACGTGGTTGTCAAGGCATTTTAGTTCGTTTGGCAATAAGAAAGCAACTGGACCAACCAAAATATATACAATGTAGCACATAATCAAAGTTATTTGCTCAGAACTATGTGTGAAAACGCCCTTAGACTTCCTTGCAACCATGAGGGCCATTTCCAGAGTGGTCCTCATTGTTAGTACCCATTCCAAAGACTTATTGAATGGGTCGTAGACCCTACAACCAGTTATGTTATCAGGATTCAGGAAGTGAGCCAGTCAGCATCTTTTGTTGAAGCTCTGCCATTGCTACCTTTTCTTGCTTTGTCCTCCTCCTCTTCCCATCTCTGTCCCCTCTGGCTTGTTTTTTTTGGACTAAGCCGTCAACATTTTGGCTTTGCCTCAGTTGGAGTTGAGACATTCCTATTAGAATATTTGGGGTGTATGAGAATTGTAAACATTTAATTGAACCTTTTCTTTAACTAGGCAAGTCGGTTAAGAACAAATTGTTATTTGCAATGAAGGCCTACCCCGGCCAAACCCGGACGATGCTGGGCCAATTGTGCGCCTTCCTATGGGACTCTCAATCGCAGCCGAATGTGTCTGAGGGGTCAGCTCTGCTCCCCCCAAATGTCACCAGTTGATCCTGCCTAAGTTGAACCATGATGTTTCCTCTTCAGGCTAGCATATAGACCAATTCTGATATGCTTAAGCAATAAGGCCTGAGGGTGTGTGATATATGGCCAATATCCATTTGGAGGAAACCTGGCACCATCCCTACGGGGAAGCATAGTGGTGGCAGCATCATGCTGTGGGGATGTTTTTCAGCGACTGGGAGACCAGTCAGGATTGAGGGAACAATGAACAGAGCAAAGTACAGAGAGATCCTTGATGAAAACCTGCTCGAGGACCTCAGACTGGGGCTAATGTTCACCTTCCAACAGGACAACGACCCTAAGCACACAACCAAGACAACGCAGGAGTGGCTTCGGGACAAGTCTCTGAATGTCCTTGAGTGGCCCAGCCAGAGTCCAGACTTGAACCCGATCGAACATCTCTGGAGAGACCTGAAAATAGCTGTACAGCATCGCTCCCAATCCAACCTGACAGAGCCTGAGAGGATCTACATAGAAAATGGGAGAAACACTCCAAATACAGGTGTGATAAGCTTGTAACGTCATACCCAAGAAGACTCGACTCTGTTATTGCTGCCAAAGCTGCTTCAACAAAGTACTGATTAAAGGGTCTGAATATGTCATTTATTTGCAAACATTTCTATACCTGTTTTTGCTTTGTCGTTATGGGGTATTGTGTCTAGATTGATGAGGAAAAGAAACAGTTGAATCCATTTTAGAGTAACGTAACAAAATGTTTAAAAAAGCCAAGAGGTCTGAATACTTTCCCAATGCACTGTAAATTGAACAAAAATATAAACGCATGTGAAGTGTTGGTCCCATATTTCATGAGCTGAAATTAAATATCCCAGAAATGTTTCATACGCACAAAAAGCTTATTTCTCTCAAATTTTGTTCACAAATCTGTTTTACATCCCTCTTAGTGAGCATTTCCCCTTTGCCAAGGTAACCCATCCATCTGACAGGTGTGGCATATCAAGAAGCTTATGAAACATGATCATTACACAGGTGAACCTTGCGCCGGGGACAAAAGGCCACACTAAAATGTGCAGTATTGTCATACAACAAAATGCCACAGATGTCTCAAGTTTTGAGGGAGTGTGCAATTGGCATGCTGACTGCAGGAATGTCCACCAGAGTTGTTCCCAGAGAATTTAATGTTAATTTCTCTACCATAAGCCACGTCATTTTAGAGAATTTGGCAGTACGTCCAACCGCGCTCAAAACCGCAGACCACTTGTAACTACGTCAGCCCAGGACTCCTACATCCATCTCCTTCACCAGCGGGATAGTCTGGGACCAGTCACCTGGACAGCTGATGAAACTGAGGAGTATTTCTGTCTGTAATAAAGCCCTTTTTGTGGGGGAAAATCTCATCCTGATTGGCTGGGCCTGGCTCCTCAGTGGGTGGGCAAGTGAAATCCACCCCCCCCCCCCCCCAAGCGCCCCCACTTCGGTGTTCTCACCAGAGAAGAAATGAGTGATTGTCAGGGGAATAATGCAGGACTTGACCCAAAGCCTGGCCCATAGTTTTGATTCGGGATGGACGGTTGTAGATATGTCAACACGTTAGTGGATGTGATTGGGTGAAGCTATCACACCCCGGGCCCTTTATTGCACCCCACATGTTCCTCAACTTTTGAACCTTGTGTTCTATAGGTAACTACCAAAATAAAGGAAACCCCCCCAGCATAGTGTCTTTTTTAATTGGGCTTTGGGCCACTATGAGCCGCCACAACATCTTCAATGCACCTTGGCATAGATTCTACAAGTGACTGGAAATTTATTGGAGGGATGCGACACCATTCTTCCCACAAAATGTTTTTGTTGATCGTGGTGGAAAACATGCTGCTACAGAATCTCCCATCATTTGGGTTGAGATCTGGTGACTACACACACTTTAAACCCCCTATGCTCTTTCGTATCTCCTCTTTCAAAGTCACTGATCTCTTCTTTTAGCCATTTTAGACAAAACAATGGCCAGAATAATGACATTCCCAGCATTTGTATGCATGATGGGATGTTAATAGTTTAATTAACCCAGGAACTACACCTGTGTGGAAGCACCCGCTTTCAATATTCTTTGTATCCCTCATGTACTCACGGGTTTTCTTTATTTTGGCAGTTACCTGTGTGCTTGAGCTTCAATACTCACTCACAGTGAAATTGAATTTACAGATTGATGGTTGAAAACCCTGAGGCGTGTGGGAAAATTGCATGTCTAGTTATATTCCTTCAGCTGTTTGTTCTGAGTGGAACACACTGTGCTGTTACAGAGCTGCTTTCATCAGGTTTTCTCAGGCACACTCCACATAACCATGTGTTAAAGTGATCGTAAAAAAAAAATGTTTAAAACAATTGGGATGATTTGATACCTTAGGTTTGTCGACGGCAGGTAGCCTAGCGGTTAGAGCGTTGGGCCAGTAACCGAAAGGCTCATGAATTCAAATGAGCAACAAGGTGAAACATCTGTCGATTGCTCCAAGGTCACTGTCAATAATGGTTGATCCCTGGCCGTGATCCCAGGGGGAATTGGGATATGCAAAAAAAACACATTTCCATTTCACACCTGTGAAGGTTACCAACTTGTACATGCAGTGAAACGGAACAAATATAAGCACCCCTTATTTGAAATGGTTGATTTAATAAGCTTCAATACCAAGATCCAAATAAATACTTCTGTTTAGAAAAGTTGTGAGACATCTCTTTTCTGTCTGGACGTTGCTTTTGGTCAGTGAGACCCCTCAGGAAATCAACAGGTGCATAAACCAATGTGGTATTGCTATAGGGGAGATGGGGTTTTTGGTTTATTTTCCCTGTCAAAATATACACGAGTAACATTGGCCTCCAGACATGGTGTGAAAGCACAGGAGGTTGGTGTCTGCTTAATTGGGGAGAACGGGCTTGTGGTAATGACTGCAGCGGAATTCCATCCATTATTATGAGCCGTTCTCCCCTCTGCAGCCTCCTGTGTGTGAAACAGACTTGACCCAGTTCAAGAACGCCAAAGGGCATTTGTTCTACTGGGATACAGAATCTGGTCACCTGACTATACTAGTCATAATTGTGTCTAAAGTTAGCGGAAGATGTTAAGGTTTGGCCTCGTGATTTCTGATTTACTTTGAGCAAAACACTGTTGCTATAAATGGGAAGAAAATAATTAATCCATCGTAATGTTTTTTTGAGACATTTCACTGTTGCAGCCTGGGTATATTTAGTCTGACTCATTTGTAATCACACACGTTAACAATATCATACTCAATTATTTAGTTGCTCAATTATGTTGATGTGGTGTTCATGTTTTCTGATGATTTAAATACCTTTTTGTGGAGACAATCACTCACTACTGCAATTCATTATTGAGGGCAGTGACTGAGTAAGGACATCTACTGGCTGTAACTGAAATGAGTTTCTCACAACCCTTATTCAACCAAACCCACTAACCAAGATCCCAGGAAGTGTATTGAAAATGTTCTAGTACTTTATATTAATAGGCAATTGACTTCTGTTTTGCATTGTTTCTTTCAACACAAGAAAAATTATCAGAAATAATTCCAATCCACAATTCTTATCAACATAATACGGGTAATTTAGTTTTCAGTACGTTTAAAAAAAAATCTTTCAACGTTGTTCAGACTGTTCAGGAGTAATGTACTTTTTGGAATAATTTACTAGAACTGGGCGATATGGACAAATCCATATTACTATAAATTGACTGAATTATAACGATAAAATGAACGATACGTTTCTAACATTAATGTGCACCAATGACTTTATTTTTATAGTAGCCATAAAACTACTACTTTGAATATTGCAGCTACTATTGTCCCATTTCAAACTTCACATTCTTCTGGTAAAGGCTACTGAGTCAGTTGTGCTCACGTAAGGTGGAATCTTTCTGCCGCCATCATGCCATCTTCTCTGTTTTGTTTTCATTACACATCAATGAAGAAACCAACTGCTTTTTATCAGGAATCATTCTAAGCAAAATAAAAGGCAGGTTTCACTATCTCTAAAAGATTGGCCTCCGGGGATGAGCTCAGCCAATGTGTTTCCTGTGCCAGCAGAACTCATGATTGTGGAATGGCATGATATGCCTTGAGTGGGGATGGTTGAGAACCATGAGGATTATGGGAAAATTGCATGTCTAGTTGTTGTATTCCTTCAGCTGTTTGTTCTGAGTGGAACACACTGCTGTTACAGAGCTGCTTCATCATGTTTTCTCAGGCACCATCCACATAACTAGGTGTTAAAGTGATAGTCAAAATAATAATAATCCAATCTTTTAGCGTAATAAAAACATCTAACAAACGTATAAATATTTTGGATCATTTGAAGCCCTAAGTATGTCGACTGCAGGAAGCCTAGTGGTTAGAACGCTGTGCTAGTAACCAAAAGGTTACAAGGTGAAAAATCTGTCGCCTTAAACGGAATTGCTCCATGGTCGCCGTCAATAATGGCTGATCCCTGGCTGTGACCCCACTCTTCCAGGGAGTTGAGGATATGCAAAAAACATTTCCATTTCACACCTCACACTCGTACAGGTTTTAAAATGGCTTAATTAATCTACACACACTAACCAATAATGACAAAAGCGATCATTGTAATGTTTTTGAGACATTTGACTGTTGCAGCTATGGTAAAATTAAGTAATAAGGCCTGGTGGGAGTGTGGTGTATATGTCCAATATACCACAGCTAAGGGCTGTTCATAGCCACGACGCAATGCGGAGTGCGTGGACACAGCCCGTAGCCATGGTATATTAGCCATATACCACAAATCCCCGAGGTGCCTTATTGCGGTTTATAAACTGTTTACCAATGTAATTAGAGCAGAAAAAATAAATGTTTCGTCATACCTGTGGTGTACGGTCTGATATACCACAGATGTCAGCCAATCAGCATCCAGCGCTCGAACCACCCAATTTTCTAATTCGTCTTTTACTCATTTGTATTCACACACATTTACAATATCATGCTCAATTATGTTGCGTTCATGTTTTCTGACTATTTGAATGCCTTTATTCAACCAAAATCATTACAGCTTCACAGAAGCACTTATTTAACCAAAAACCAATAGCGCTTTACAAGCCCTCATTCAACCAACACCAATAGAGCTTTACAAGCCCGCATTCAACCAACACCAATAGAGCTTTACAAGCCCTCATTCAACCAACACCAATAGAGCTTTACAAGCCCCCATTCAACCAAAACCACTAACCAAGATCCCAGGATGTGCATTGAAAATGTTCTATTATGTTTGAATTAATAGGCATTTGAGTTCCATTTGTTTCACAAGACTTTTGTTTTTTACTTCATGAATTCAAACAGATTTTTAGCACAATACTTTTTTGTTGTAGTAACTACTCATATTGTGTGAAATTGTCAGTCCACAATTCTTATAGACAAAATACAATTTCCCTGTCCTTTTAAACTTTTTGTCATTGTTGGACTTGGACAGGAGCTCACCGGAGCAGAGTACCGGCACCTCAAATGTTCTGCTTGAGCTCCTGTTCCTCTTATAGAATATTAGCTCTAAAGTTTAGTGGAGCTCCTGGACCTAAATATAAACAGCCCTGGCACCCAACATGAGTACTGGCACCTATTCCAGTCCAAGTCGAGCACTGCTTTCTGTAACAATTTACGTTAATGGTTTAGTGCTGCTCAGAGTTGTCTGAGGTGAGGGCAAGCAGAAAGTGCTTAAAGGTGTAAAAATGGTGTGATAAATACATATCTGCCCACTGTAATTGCCTTGGCTGGACCCCAAGCATAACAGATGAATAGGCTGCCTGCAGACCCACCTTATACAAGGGCAACGGTGCTTTGAGCTCACCGAGGGCCTGACTGCGTCAATCCACTGTGCCCTCAACCTTTTAAATGACTGTGAAGGGAGGAGTGAGAGGACATTTGGATTGGAGAAGTAGCTGTGTCAGTGCCCCTAATTTATTGCTTTCTTGCCCTGTGGAAAATCAAGTAAGTTAGTCCTGTGTGTGGAAAATGTAGTGTTTTGCCAAACTTGCACAGTGTGAATAGAGCTGTGGACTGAGACAGCCACCCAGACAGACAAAGCCCAGAAGTCATGGACAATACCGTACAACAAGCATCTTTCTACTGTGTGGTCTGTCACACCATGGAAGATGGGACTGCTAGAAAAGTAAACTTGAGTTTGTGGTTGGTTGGAAAGCCTGACATTAGTGGTATGAAGTAACAGCTTAAAGACCCTTGAAGATGTGAGATGGATTCACTTCTTGGATTCTTTTGAATGCCCTCTAAGTAGTCTGGTGGACATTCAAGATGTAGGAAGAACCATAAAGCCATTGGGGGAATCTGTTTTCTCAGACCACACAAAGAGGCACATTGGACCACAGTAATTATATACTGACTATTTAATATGTACTTATTAGGCTGGCAAACACCTTCGTGTCCAAGGAAAGTTTGGCCTGCCGTGGCCTGTGGGATATAGATTTTTAGTTTATTTTAGGATTTGTTTTAAATGGAAGTCTATTGATATATTTTATTGCTGAGTGGGCGTTGTTTGCCAAGTTACAAATCATTAGAGCTATTTTATAAACTTTTAAAAGTTTGTGCAATAAAAATAACAATTTTGCGGCAGCTTGAGGCAATTATTAACAGGATTTTGAACTTTTTTATTTCTAATACATACTGAGGTTAAGTTGAATTTCTCCTGCTGTGTTCAGCAGGGTTAAGAGTTAGGGGAGCTGTTAAACCGACTCGCTGAAACACCTGCATGATTTGCAATGTTGAGTGGCGACGATATGTCCAAGTTCTGTCTAGAGTTCTCCATAAATCAGTCTAGGTACCATTTTTCTTTGTCTGTTTAAAAATGTCCAGCTGGAAAAACATGATCTCTCAGTTTCTAGTGCTTTTCCAGGCCACAGCAGCTAAGATAACACCTACACCGTAAAAAAGCACATTTTGTTTCAAATGACAACTGATGACTTTCCCACGCATAATTACCTTAGTGAGCAGACCTGTACTTCCTCTTTTGGGGGAAAGGAGGATTATGGCACTTCCTGTAATGGTGCGTTGTGGGATTGATGAGCTGTTAAGACTCTGGTCAGCAGCTGTGCACAGCAGTAGTATGTCACAAGATGGGTGATTTATTTTATTTATTTTTTTGAACTGTGGTCCTCTAGTCGCTTGACGAGGGGATCTGACGGGCTTTCATTCGCTATCCTAATCCTGCATCGTCATGTGTTCTTGCAGTTCCCGAGGCCGCAGTGTCATGCCAGAGGGATCTCTCAACGCCACCTATGAAGTCCCAATGGGTGAAGGTAAGACGACTCACTGCTCTCCTGCTTCTTAAAGATATAGTAGTTTTAAAGATATACCCAGACTATATTGGGATGTTTGCGATTTCTCAAAACTGGATACCAAATTTTCTGGGAGATCGCATCAAGTGAGAATTTCTAAAATGAGTTGTCAACAGGGAAATATATTTGCTGTAGAGGGCCTAGCTAGCAGTTTCTTTTTCATAATGCGTCTACTTGTCTCGTCCTGCTAAAAATATAGGCCGTTTTATTAAGGGGACCTTCATTGAATCACAAATCTCCCAGAGAGATTAATGTATGAACACAATTATACTATTATAATACTCTTGTTCAACCAAGCACATTTGCTTGCAAATGTGGAAGCCCAAGTTTGCTGTCCAGTTTTAAAGCAATGATGGAATATTGAAGAGCTTAGACTCTTCCGCTGAACTGGGCATTCTGAGTGTCTTCTTCTTTGTCTGCCTCCTGACATTTCAGTTCCTGAACTCCAAATAGATGCCAGCCATTTACCAGGAAGCCAGGGAGACTATTTTCTCTCCCACACTCTCCTCTTGAATGTTCTTTTTACATCATACAGCTGGCCTGGCAATGAAGTTAATCTGTTCTGTTCACGCAGGCCATGTCCTTCAAAGAAAAGAGAAACCCGCACTCTGCTCTTGCTCATGCCACTTGTTTTAATTCAAAATGAAACAAGCAAGACCAGTGTGTAAGTTTTGTCTTTTCTATGACGCTATTGCATTATTCCCACACACCTGCAACAAGAAGCACTTTTCCCATCTATCTAAGAAGTAGTAATTAAATAGCACCCTATTTCGAATATTGACCAGGACCCATAGGGAATAGGGTGCCATTTGGGATACAACCATAGAGTTGTGGCAGGTTGAATAGGAAACTTCAAGGAGAAGGGTAGGGAATCTGAATCCTTATGAAGTGCCCAGTACAACAGTGGTGATTGTGTGGTGTCTGCACTGTGTACTTCCATTCTTCTCTCTCTCTCTCGCTCTCGCTCTCGCTCTCGCTCTCGCGCTCTCTCTCGCTCGCTCGCTGTGTGGCAGTGGAGGGAACCGGCTCAATTATTAGTCACACAAATCCTTTTCCAGGGTCTGAGTATCTCACAATGGTGTTCTTTCTGTGCCCTGGTCCCATGCACTATAAAGGAATCTGGTTAGATTACATTTTTTTAAAGCACAGAATATTATAGATTTTTGTTGTTACAACATCGGCTTTAGATAACACAGATTTTGTGTTCCCTGGATTGGATGAGGCCATGATCAAAGTGGGGAACTTTTGCGGCTGCAGTTCATGTATTTTTACAGGGGAGGGGGGGGGTTGCCTGTTGCCTGTTTAACAGATGTAATTCTTAGTGGAGTTCATCTGAACTCAGTCGGACAAGCAACTATAAAGTCACACCTATACCCCCCCCCCACACTCAGATGGTACATTCCCAGAGATAATTTATCATAGTGGTGTAACACTGACCACACCAACATGGTTGAATAGGGGTGAACTTCCCTTCAGAATTACAGCCTGGTGATATTGTTAGTAGGGTTGGGTGGTATCCAGATTTACATATCGTCATACCGTCCTTCTTTCATAGCGTGATATATACGGTATTACCAGTTTATTACACAAGATGAAGCCAACAAAAGCAACAAAGCCCATTGGGCATCTATTACCAGAGTAATAGTGAATTTCAATGGAGGCTGCTAACGAAACCAAACCAAAATAAGCTAATTGCAAAGACAGGCAATCCAGCTCATAAAGTTACACATGTACAGTGTTTTGGGACTGTATTCAGACCACAAGGCTTTTTTTATTTTTACTTTACAGCCTTATTCTAAAAATTAATTTAATTGTTTTTCCCCCTCATCAATATACAAACAATACCCTATAATGATATAGCAAAATCAGTTTTTTTGAAATATTTGCTTATTTATACAAATAAAATGATCACATTTACATAAGTATTCAGACCCTTTACTCAGTACTTTGTTGAAACACCTTTGGCAGCGATTGCAGCCTTGAGTCTTCTTGGGTATGACTTTACAAGCTTGGCACACCTGTATTTGGGTAGTTAACCCCATTCTTCTCTGCAAATCCTCTCAACCTCTGTCAGGTTGGATTGGGAGCGTTGCTGCACAGCTGTTTTCAGGTCTCTCCAGAGATGTTCGATCGGGTTCAAGTCCGGGCTCTGGCTGGGCCACTCAAGGACTTTCAGAGACTTGTCCCGAAGCCACTCCTGTGTTGTCTTTGCTGTGTGCTTAGGGCCGTAGTTCTGTTTGGAAGGTTAACATTCATCCCAGTCTGAGGTCCTGAGCGCTCTGGAGCAGGATTTTATCAAGGATCTCTCTGTACTTTGATCTGTTCATCTTTGCCTCGATCCTGACTAGTCTCCCAGTGCTGCCACCAACATGCTTCACTGTCGGAATGGTGCTAGGTTTCCTCCAGTCGTGACGCTTGGTGTTCAGGCCACAGAGTTCAATCTTTTTTTCATCAGACCAGAGAATCTTGTTTCTCATGGTCTGAGATTCTTTTGGTGCCTTTTGGCAAACTCCAAGTGGGCTGTCGTGCCTTTTACTGATGAGTGGCTTCCGTTTGGTGAATCTACTATAAAGGCCTGATTGGTGGAGTTCACCAGAGATGGTTGTCCTTCTGGAAGTTTCTGCCATCTCCACAGAGGAACTCTAGAGCTCTGTCAGAGTGACCATCGGGTTGTTGCCCACTTCCCTGACAAAGGCCCTTCTCCCCCGATTGCTCAGTTTGTCCGGGCGGCCAGCTCTATGAAAAATTCTTGGTGCTTCCAAACTTTTCCCATTTCAAGATTGATGGAGGCCACTGTGGAGACTTTCAATGCTGCAGAATGTTTTTGGTACCTTTCCCCAGATCTGTGCTTTTACACAATCTTCTGAATTCTACGGACAATTCCTTCAACTTCATGGCTTGGTTTTTCTGATATGCACTGTCAACTGTGAGACCTCGTATAAACAGGTGTGTCTTTCCAAATCAAGTCCAATCAATTGAATTTACCACAGCTGGACTCCAAGTTGTAGAAACATGCCAATGATGATCCATGGAAACAGGATGCACCTGAGCTCAATTTTGAGTCTTAAAGCAAAGGGTCTGAATACTAAATAATAATAAATAATGTAAATAATGTTTTTCACATTTTTAAAATGTTTTCACTTTGTTATTGTGTTGTGTGTAAATTGATGAGGGGGGGAATCAATTTTAGAATAAGGCTGTTAATGTAACCTTGTGGAAAAAGTCAAGGGGTCTGAATACTTTCCGAATGCGCTGTACATATAAAATACAATCGATGGCAGTAATCACCCCCAGACACACCGGGCGAACTTGATGGGTCTTTTGAAAGAGATGCTCCAGTAGAACCACCCCACAGCCATGTCTAGCTAAGTGAATGGGTTTCTACAGTAGGTGTAAACCGCACGGCGGGATGGTTACTTGCGTATTTGTATAGTAGCCAGTGGTGTAGTAAATGCTTTAAATTACTACTTAAGTATTTTCTTGGTATCTGTACTTTACTATTAATATTTTTTACAACTTTTACTTTGCGACTTTTCAAAAAACAACTTTCTACTCCATACATTCTCCCTGACACCCTAAAGTACTTGTTTGAATGCTTAGCAGGACAGAAAATGGTCAAATCCACACACTTATCAAGAGAACAACCCTGGTCACCCCTACTGCTTCTGATCTGGCGGATTCACTAAACAGAACATCCCTGGTCACCCCTACTGCTTCTGATCTGGCGGATTCACTAAACAGAACATCCCTGGTCACCCCTACTGCTTCTGATCTGGCGGATTCACTAACCAGAACATCCCTGGTCAACCCTACTGCTTCTGATCTGGTGGATTCACTAACCAGAACATCCCTGGTCAACCCCACTGCTTCTGATCTGGCGGATTCACTAACCAGAACATCCCTGGTCAACCCTACTGCTTCTGATCTGGCGGATTCACTAAACACATGCTTTGTTTGATGATAATGTCAGAGTGTTAGCCAGAGTACACTCCATCTGTAAATAAAGACATTTGTGCTGGTTAGCTTAATATAAGGATTTTTTATTTATTATTCATACTTTTTTAGTTTTGATACTAAGTATATTTTAGCAACTTCATTTATTTTTGATAAAACCAAATACATTTAGACTTACTCAAGTAGTATTTTACTGGGTGACTTTTACGTTTACATTTTCTGTTAAGGAATCTTTACTCTGACTCTGGTATGAGAATGAGGTACTTTTTCCACCACTGATACACTGATAGTAACGATATCAAAACTAGAAAGTGTCCAGATCAAAAAACAGCATCAGTAGAGAAAGAACAAAATAATATACAAGAACCATATCAATAACCATATCAGAGATACTGGCGATAGATGAGGTAGTTATACGCATACAATCGGGGATAAAGTGGCTGAACAGCACGGTGAAAATAGTAGCAGCAACCATTGTGTGTTAGGAAAAGGTCATGTGAATGTGCATAGAGTCACTGCAGATAGTCTGGATGAGTGGGAACTCTCCCCCAGTAATGAACTGGTCCGTCTGCCCCACGCCTGAACAACGGAATCTGTATGCGGAGAGCCTGCCTCGGTCCTGCCCTTGACTTTGGTGAGAGGCATGTGATGGCCTCTGTCACAAAACTCCCTGATCTTCTCAAAGATGATAAGTTTGTTTAGTTGTGTCCAGGTGGTGCTTGTACAGGCAGACCATCTATGGGAGGAAGGATGTCAGCGTTGTGCAGCAGCTGAAACCTGGTCTTGATTGAGTCCCAATGCTCCTTGGCGACAACAACACCAGGCTCCAGAGCTGTGATGCTTCACCTCCCAAGGTTAGATAATGATAACCTTTTATACAATGAAAATGATATTCACCTGAAGTGCTGGTACAGCTTGATATGTGTCAGCAGCCTGAAGTACAGAGTCTGGTGTTGTTGACAGCCATATCTTTCCACCAGCACCGTGCCGTCTTCCAGTCCAACCAGCTGCGGGATGTTGACCCATGTCAGTGTTGTCCTTCACCACACCTGGAATCTCTGCCAGTGTTCACTTTGGTCTGTCTGAAGCACTGCTTGATGAGGCCGTAGCACCAGTCAGGTTCAAACTTGGTGAGGCCTGTGATCATGAAGGGAAGTTACAGACTGATGGAGCTTGTGCATGGTCTGCCAGGCACAATACCAGAGCACATTTTTTATTTTATAACTAACCCAAGATAGACCTCAGCATGTCATTTTCAACGGGATCAAATTAGTCCTAGTGGGCAGAACAAGCATGGTGGGCAGAGCCAAGCACGCGCTAGTGAGATTGTATTGGAGCGTTCAAGCATATATTTGCATATTTCCGTTAGGGAACACCTAATCTGAAGTGCGCGTGTGCAATTCTGTAACTAAAATTGGCCTTCGCACTCCTTGTAAACAATGCAATTTAAAAAAACTTTGTCAAAGGGTAAAGTCTACAAAAATGTGTCCACTCTGTTTGTAACAGATTCTAGTTTTTGAGAAAAGATAACTGTATTGAGATCAAATGTTTCATCGAGAACATTTGCAGAATGTCAGCCTGAATCCATCTCATTCCGTCTTCTCTGGACACTGGGCTTCTCTGGACACTGGGCTTCTCTGGACACTGGGCTTCTCTGGACACTGGGCTTCCTCTCATTACCATATTTGGTAGTGAGTGGAAACGCCAAGCAGTGGCTTGACATTTTATACATCCTGTGAAATATCTCTTTGTTTTACCTGTGGTGGTGACATACGCCTAGTTCCCTGAAACGGCTCGCAAATAGCGTTGCACTTCTGTTGTGATCTGATGAAAAGGTAGCTATTTTCTGCCGAATGTGTTGCACTAATGTATTTTCTGTGAAGGAAAGCTATAGGTTCACGTCCCTGATCACTCTATTTAAGCAAAAACACACTGACTTTCAATATAAACCACGACCTCTGTCAATTCACAGCTGGACTCACCTGCTCCGGCTTTCTCCTGTTGTGATGGTTTCAAACAAACACGTGACTTACTCAACTGTTCTGGGGAACTACGGTGAGCTTTATAATGTAAAATAATGTGACCGGTGAAATTAAGAGCACAATCTGCTTTATCTCCTAACCTATTTTACACGTTGACTGCAGGGATTTGTTTAAAAAGTAGCTACAAATAGTAAAATGTATTGAAAAACTTCAAATAAATAGTTTCAAAAGTATTGGAAAAACCATCCTGTGGCTATTTTCCAAATACCACAGTATACTGAATATACGGTATACCTCCCAAGCCTAATTTTTCGACACCGACTGTCTTTCTCCTCCTTCATTGAGACCATGTATTTTATTTGTCAGCATGAGGCCTAATGTTATTTTTCCCGACAGGTGGGACTACATGTAGTTTGATCTTTACATGTTATAAAATGATTGCCATCAGTGAAGCTTGTTTTCCGTACTTTAGTTTTTTTGTAGCTTAGAGTATTTGTGAGAAGTGCAGCACTCTGAACTAACTGTTGCTGGGCCACAGTAACTGAAAGGTTGCTGGATCGAATCCCCGAGCTGACAAGGTAAAAATCTGTCGTTTTTGCACCTGAGCAAGGCAGTTAACCCACTTCCCCTGTCGCTGAAGACCTGGATGTCGATTGGAGTCCTCCGCATCGCTCTGATTCAGAGGGGTTGGGTTAAATGCAGAAGACACATTTCAGTTGAATGCATTCAGTTCTACAACTGACTAGGTATCCCGTTTACCTTTCCTAACACAGCCTAGTGACCTGGTGCCTGCTTTACGGAGAGAGCCTAGTGACCTGGTGCCTGCTTTACGGAGAGAGCCTAGTGACCTGGTGCCTGCTTTACGGAGAGAGCCTAGTGACCTGGTGCCTGCTTTACGGAGAGAGCCTAGTGACCTGGTGCCTGCTTTATGGAGAGAGCCTAGTGACCTGGTGCCTGCTTTACGGAGAGAGCCTAGTGACCTGGTGCCTGCTTTACGGAGAGAGCCTAGTGACCTGGTGCCTGCTTTACGGAGAGAGCCTAGTGACCTGGTGCCTGCTTTACGGAGAGAGCCTAGTGACCTGGTGCCTGCTTTACGGAGAGAGCCTAGTGACCTGGTGCCTGCTTTACGGAGAGAGCCTAGTGACCTGGTGCCTGCTTTACGGAGAGAGCCTAGTGACCTGGTGCCTGCTTTACGGAGAGAGCCTAGTGACCTGGTGCCTGCTTTACGGGGAGAGCCTAGTGACCTGATGCCTGCTTTACGGAGAGAGCCTAGTGACCTGGTGCCTGCTTTACGGAGAGAGCCTAGTGACCTGGTGCCTGCTTTACGGAGAGAGCCTAGTGACCTGGTGCCTGCTTTACGGAGAGAGCCTAGTGACCTGGTGCCTGCTTTACGGAGAGAGCCTCGTGACCTCGTGCCTGCTTTACGGAGAGAGCCTAGTGACCTGGTGCCTGCTTTACGGAGAGAGCCTAGTGACCTGTTGCCTGCTTTACGGAGAGAGCCTAGTGACCTGGTGCCTGCTTTACGGAGAGAGCCTAGTGACCTGTCCTGTTGTCTGCTTTACGGAGAGAGCCTAGTAACCTGTCCTGTTGTCTGCTTTACGGAGACAGCCTAGTGACCTGTCCTGTTTTTAATGCAGCCATGGGGAGGTATGGCCTTCTGCCATGGGCATTGTAATGGTTCCTATCGGACATTGAGTCTGGAGCACTGAAATGCTTCTAGTTCTGTCATCACATACACTTAGCTAAAAGGTGAAGTGGGGTGAGCTCATACTTTTGAATTTAAAAAAAGTGCAATACAATAACATCTTTGTAGGGAGATTGTACAGAACAGTGCTCCAACCTACAGAATATTCTCATTGGCTCACCTCCAGGCCTGAAGAGCGTGTTCTGATGAGATTATTGTCTGGAAGTGAATTTATGACATCCATTTAAGGTTGTGTGTTATTATTCATGTCGGTGGATGTCTGCATGAATGATAGTTGGTGCCTTGAGGCTGGTTTAGAGTCTTTAGATCTACCTCTTCTCGTTGGTAATTGCAGAGGGAGACCTAATGCAGAGGGCCAATATGAATGTAATTTGTATTTTCCTAGTATTTCTCCTGTAAAGTATTTTATTATAAGTCTGTGATTGTCTTCAACTGTCTGCTCAGCACGCAGCATGTTTAATAACTAGGTTAACTCTTTGGCTGCATAATGTTGTACACTATAAAGAATTTTGGTAGTGACTCTGCAGTCTGTGAATCCCTCAGGAGTCTGTCCATCCTGTTCCCCTCGATCTTTGTGTGACTTGCTGACTTACACTATATATTCAAATGCATGTGGATACCTTCAAATTAGTGGATTCGGCTATTTCAGCCACACCCTTTGCTGACAGGCGTATAAAAATCCGTAATGCAGCCATGCAATCTCCATAGACAAACATTGGTAGTAGGATGGCCTTACCAAGAGCTCGTTGACTTTCAACGTGGCACCGTCATAGGATGCCACCTTTCCAACAAGTCTGTTCATAACATTTCTGCCCTGCTAGAGCTGCCCAGGTCAACTGTAAGTGCTGTTAATGTGAAGTGGAAACGTCTCGGAGCAACAACGGCTCAGCCGCGAAGTGGTAGGCCACTCAAGCTCACAGAACGGGACCGCTGAGTGTTGAAATGAGTAGCGCGTTGTCATGTCTTTGGCATCATTAAAACTGCAGACTTATTTATCAAATAACTCTCTGTAATTATTATTACGTGATCAAACTGATTAATCATGAACTGTAATTAACTAGGAAGTCGGCACCAAGGAAATATTCAGATTACAAAGTTATCATTTTTCTAATATAACTTTCAGATATTAAAATATCTTATCAATTAGTCTTCAAATTAATTAATTATTCTTTACCTCACGTTAGTCTCATTCCAAACAGCGTAAATAGTTGGTTATTTGCAAGAACCCAGTCTCCACTATGAGTCATCCATACATCAATTGTCTTAAAATCATTGATTTACTAAGTATTTCACAGAAATGCATAACAAACAAAGTAGATATGGTTACAAAGAAATGTTAGAAGAATGTGCCGGCATGGCGGCTTTTTAGACAAAAGGGGAGTGGGGGGTCAGCTGAGGAGACACTACAGAGTTGATTGAAATGCTAATCCTTCAGAGTTTAACCACGTGGTATGGTTAAAAGATTCAGCCATTTACTCAAACCTTGGCCCTCTCGTGGTAAACTGGTCTGCAACCTTCAGCCATTTCGTAATTGAGGTGAGCTTGGTCTGGTGATAGAAAACCCAGGTGGGTAATGTGGCCCGTGTTGCCTCCCATGAGTTTCACATAATTGTACCAAACGGACCAGTTCGTAGCTGGATTCTTCACCGATCTTTTATACCTTCTCCAGAACATAAATGTCGTTCGGATCTCCAGTTCCGTGAGGTGGAAGAAATTCCTCTGTTCTCTCTATGAAACTCACTCTCTCTATATTGTGGCCATGAGGAGATAATCTCCTCCAAGAATTTACGACCTCTCTGAATTTACGACCTGGTTGTAGGAGACAGAGAGATGGTGCCGAGGTAGGGGGATGGTGCTCGCGATGTCAAGAGGGCAACGTCAATACAGCGTAAAAAATGGCTGTCCTCGGTTGCAACACTCACTACCTAGTTCCAAACTGTCTCTGGAAGTACCGTCAGCACAAGAACCGTCGGAAGCTTCATGAAATGGGTTTCCATGGCTGAGCGGCCGTACAGAAGCCTAAGATCATAATGCTCAATGCCAAGCATCGGCTGGAGTGGTGTAAAGCTCACCGCCATTAGACTCTGGAGCAGTGGAAACATGTTCTCAGGAGTGATGAATCACGCTTCACCATCTGGAAGTTCAACAGTCGAATTTGGGATTAGCTGATGCCAGGAGACACTACCTGCCCCAATGCACAGTGTCAGCTGTAAAGTTTGGTTGAGAAGGAATAATGGTCTGGGGCTGTTTTACATGGTTCTGGCTTGGCCCCTTAGTTCTAGTGAAGGGAAATCTTAACTCTACAGCATAACATTCCATTATAGACCATTCTGTCCTTCAAATTTTGTGGCAACGGTTTGGGGAAGGCCCTTTCCTATTTCCGTATGACATTGCCTGTGTGTACAAAGCGAGATCCATAGAGATATAGTTTGTTGAGCTCGGTGTGGAAGAACTTGACTGGCCTGCACAGAACCCTGACCTCAACCCCATCAAACAACTTTGGGATGAATTGGAACGTCGATTGCGAGCCAGGCCTAATCACCCAACATGAGTGCCCGACCTCACTAATGCTCTTATGGCTGAATGTAAGCAAGTTCCTGCAGTAATGTTCCGAAATCTAGTGGAAAGCCTTCCCAGAGGGGGGGAACAACTCCATATTAATGTTCGACGGGCAGATGTCCACATACTTTGTGTGTGTGTGTGTGTGTGTGTGTGTGTGTGTGTGTGTGTGTGTGTGTGTGTGTGTGCACCGTGCGTGCATGCACACAGAGTATACACAACATTAAGAACACCTGCCCTTTCCAATACAGACTGACCAGGTGAAATCTATGATCCCTTATTGATGTCACCTGTTAGATCCCCTTCAATCAGTGTAGATTAAGTGGAGGAGACCGGTTCAAGGATTTTTAAGACTTGAGACATGGATTGTGTATATTTGCCATTGAGGGTAAATGGGCAAGAATTATTATTTTTTTAATTGCCTTTGAACAGGGTACGGTAGTAGGTGCAAGGCGCACTGGTTTGTGCGAAGAACTGCAACGCTGCTGGGTTTTCCCACAGATTCCCTGTGTGTATCAAGAATGGTCCATCGCCCGAAGGACATCCAGCCAACTTGAAACAACTGTGGGAAGCATTAGAGTCAACATGGACCAGCATCCCTGTGGAACGCTTTCAACACCTTGTAGAGTCCATTCCCTGACAAATTAATGCTGTTCTGAGGGCAAGAGATTGTGCGACTCAATATTAGGAAGGTGTTCTTAATGTTTTGTACAATCAATGTATGTATTTATATTTCAGACTATGACTGCTCATTCTGATATAAAAAATAAAAAACTTTTTGGAATATAGGCGTATTGCTAGTTATTATTGCTGCACTGTTGGAGCTAGAGAAACAAGCTTTTCACTGCACCTGCGATAACATCGACAAGTCTGTGTACACGACCAATAAGCTTTGATTTGGTTTGAATGGGCTTCTTTAGTAAATAAATGTCTGAATCAAATGCCTTGCAGAAACATAGAACAGCAGTGATGGGAAGATAAAAATAGTCATTTGCTTACTTTAAATTTGCTTCACTTCATTAAGGAGGTGTAAGAATTGTTGCCAGTAGGCCTATTCAATACCCTGAAAGTAGGCCTATATTGAAAAACATTCATTGTGACTGATTTATGGCTGTAAAAACATCCAAAACACAGAGGACAGCGGTCCTTATGGTAGAGTAGAATCAAATGGTTTATAGCACCCCATATTTCCTATTGACCTCTTATGGTAGATGACTAGGTTCCAAGGTTGATGACTAGGCACCCAGGTTGATGACTAGGCACCCAGGTTGATGACTAGGCACCCAGGTTGATGACTAGGCACCCAGGTAAGACTTAAGGCTACAACTGTCAAGAATTGTCTGTAAGGTGTGAAGGTGCGAAAATGACAAGCTCAGTCCAAGGTCTCTTCTTGACATTGGGATTTGGTTGGATAAATGGCATTAAAAGAATTATTAATGCACACTATGTTTGAGAACATTTTGTTGGCTGGTTTAAAAATGCCTGCTCCGGGAATGTTTTCTCAGCACATTTGAAAGGAGATTAAAAGATCAGCACCTTTTACCTAGAGTGTTTTGATGACATTATGCCAGACGTTGCATTTTCCACTGAAATGGAGCTGATTAGCTAGCCTACTATAACCACTCTACAGAATTCAGAGAGCTTAATCAATGCAGGGTAAAGCAGAATGTGTCACTGAGTCTTCCCCTCACTGAAACTGAATGTTGGCCTGAATTCTAACAAAAGACCCTTGAAATTAGACCAATTTCCTTACGCCGTGTTTCACTCTGTTGATCAATTTGGCAGTCTTGGTTACAGTGTTAACCTGTTTTGTATGATAGTCCCAGTGTGTTGCCTCTGATAACATGGAGTAAAGACTGAATTCTGGTTCTCCATCCATCTCATAGCATCACCTGGCCCATGAGACACAGGGAGGAGGGCATTCCACAGATACCACCTCAGGCCGAGGGATGATTTGTTTGAGCGGTAGCCCAGTACGATGCCTGTCAGACTGCTTTCTTTCATTACACAAACCCAGCAAGCGTCTTCCAAGCAATCATCAGCTCAACACCAAGGTTTCCAAAGAGTGGGTGGGTGGGTGGTCAGGATCGTATCGAGGAAGAATGTAAGAGATCAAGAAAAAAGAGTCAAATTAGACGCCCTGACGATGTTCCTACGTCATCACGGCGGCGAAAGGAATTCATTTCTAATCAGACTGACATGAAATTCGATACACATCTGACCACTATACTGTACAGTATGTACCATGGCTTGTTTTTACAGTCTCTAGAACCCATCCAGTGTTCCCCCTGGCAGGAGAACGCTCCACACTTACATCCAGACATGGAAAGAACATAGACCAAATTCGGTTTGGCTGTGGAGTAGGTCTGAGAGCCCACTAGCTCAAATATTCATAGGTTCATATCGATTGTAAATCTTAGTCTCAACCGCGGTGGAACACATGCTTTCAGGGAGGATTACCTCTGATATCGTTTTTAATAAATCAGACGTATAAATGAAACCAGGCTTCTTGTCCAAACAGGCTCACCAGCTCTGAGAATCCAGAGTTCATGGCACCTCATAGTTAAAACCCCTTTGCAGATATCCTGTATATTCAGTCAGGAATAAACAGTGTGTACTGCTGCCCAGACTATTAGGTTGCTGAGCATACATGACATGATACATGGTTGGAAAGGAGTTTTTGTTGCTGAGCATACATGACTTGATACATGGTTGGAAAGGAGTTTTTGTTGCTGAGCATACATGACTTGATACATGGTTGGAAAGGAGTTTTTGAACCCCAAACTGTTCAGCTCAGACATTGGATTTGAATGCCCAGAGAACTGTTAGCATGGTATATTATAGTAAATCATGTTCACACTGTTTATGTTGCCAACACTGCTACTTATCAAGTCAACAAGGATTGCTGTGGTTATTGGGAGAAGCTGCAGTTGACAAACAACTAGCAACATACAACGCTGTGTATTGTGTACTGTTGGCACACAAGGTGAAGGGAGATTTTGCCCCCCTCTGTGTGCTTGAACAGTTTGGAGACTCAATGTTTTGACCAATCAATGGTGTCTGTGGCAGTGAACTTATGCTGCTGAGAGCAAGAGACTTAAAGTAGGTAAATGGTTTAAGTGGCTTTGGTGGGCAGGCCGTACTATACAAGCCTTCTAGTACTGTATGTTGTGAGTGTAAACCGGAGCCATTAACAGACCCAATGAAACGTTAGGTAGGATGTACAGGGACATACGTTTTGTTCTTGGCAAATGTTTTCCTCATTCCTTTACACTCTAACATGGATTAATTGTTCTGATGTGATTTTATATAGAATATATTATATAGAATATATAATCTCATATGGCAAATGGTTGACTAGTGATTTGTCTCCGATTGGGTAAGTCAAGTGGATAATATTTGGCCATGAAAGAGGATATTTGTTCTGCAGTACACTCATGTGATACCGCACTCAGATGTACTATTGGGTAATTGTACATAAATAATGTAATATTGGGTCTGAAGTGTGTTATGGACGAATACCAAGTTACTTAGAAGCTCCACTGTACTTTTAGAGGAATGCACCAGGGGGAGGTTGCTGTCTGCACTTCACTGGTGTCCTGCTTATCTGATTACAGCAGGCTACTGTAAGTGCCTCTGCTAACAACCCGGTCTCTTAATGCCAAACCACACTACAGTATATTGTTAAGACTAAGAATTTGACTAAATAAATGAGTCAAATGTTGTTTTTCTCCCCACCACCATTCCTTCTAGTTTGACCTTAGACATATATAAACACTTAGACATATATCCCCCACATTACACTTTAAGATGCATATCGCCCTAACCTTCCAGACATGTTCAGCAGAGTAGGGATAGGCTGGCTGCTGCTGCACTGGGCTGTCTACGACTGCAGTCAGTGTGAGTGGAACCTGTAGCCTGGCTGCAGATCAGTGCAGTCCGCAGGCTTAATGCTGTCTGTTCCCTCTGAACTTACACTAATTGGATAGAAGTTTTTCCACCAGCGAAGGGAGGCAGGTGTGTTTTGGCCGAGGATACAGACAGTCTGATTTGATGAATGGGAATGCTGTGAGGGTTGAACATTTTTGATAAAAGAGGGATTTGATTATGTTTTAAAGACGTCAATCAGGATTTCTGAATTATTTTTCTTGGAGTTTTTCCAGAGGAAAGATATTAAGGTTTGTAGTCATTTTTAAGGACATTGAATGTACCGTTTGTGATTGCACTAATGGGGTGTTTCTGTTATGTGTATGGAACTAGTTATCTTTTAAAAAATGTATTTGTTTGATGGCAAGCCTCATAGTGAGCAAATCACCAAGTTTTGTGGGGTTTTATCAACTTTCCATTATTCATTAGTCGTATTCAGCATTATTTAATGAATTGTGATTATGCTACCTATTTGGTTTATAAGACTACAACCTAATCCTGCAAGAAAACAATTTGTATGTGAAAATATCACCTGTTTAAGTTCATTGATGCCCTTGTCTCACAAAAAAATATATAGTTGTAAAAATAAATCCCTGTCAGACAGTTAGTTGTCCCTTTACAGAGTTTATTTTTGAATTCTAATTGTTTTGCTTTGTTTAACAGGGAGTCTCATTGAGGCCAGGGTCTCTTTCCCAGGGGGGCCCTGCATACACATGATTTACAAAATACAATAGAATACAAATACATGAAAGAAAAACAACCCCATTCATAAGCAAGGATCTCCCCAATCAACTTGTAGGACTGCCTAAGAGGCACCATAATATCCTGTTGTAAGGAACTCTGTATGTAGATTGTTCTATACATGGAGTGCAAATCAATGAAAAGCCGTTTTACCTCTGAGGAGACCAGAGGGATTTCCAGAGTTAGCCATCCCTGAGGCCGTGTAGGTATCTCGTCCGTAAACACTGGCCCTGGAACATTGAAGCGCTTATCATTTGCAATGTATGAACAAAACACTCATTTCATAACCGTATCATCAGATGATCATGAATAACTCATGTACGAGCCCAGTTCCATTTTTAGGGATTTTTTTTTTTAATAGGACCAAGCCAGTGTTTTTACCTCGCGTTAAATCATTGTGAGGGGAAATAAGATTTAGTGATAATCTGTTTTCCTGTCAGCTGGTAGTAGTCGCAGGACACAGTGCAGTTTGAGAGTTCACCTATGTTATACAGCTCCTAGGCCAGCCCTCAGGGCAGGAGTCTCTCATAATAGAGCTTTTTGAGTTTTTTTTTTTCCTGGAATAGGAAAACCCACACCAGAGTTAGCGAGGTGCAGGCCGGGGGGAAGGCAACAATTTAGAAATAAGGTTGAGAAGAAACAAGAATCACGCACTTCATAACTATTAAGTAGTATAACCAATGCGTGTTTGCCACAGGGATCCATAAGCATTTAAACAGTAATGGTATTCCCAGCTGAAATGTATTTCCAGCCATGGTAGGCGTTTCGGGGCCACGGTAGGCGTTTCGGGGCCACGGTAGGCGTTTCGGGGCCACTTCTGACCATATTAGGAAGCCCTAGTTGGAGATCCTTCCCTTTGCCTAGAGTGAAGTCACAATCATCCGTCTGTCTCTTCCTTCGAGAAATGTGTCATGGTTTGTGGGGACCCAAAAAAGAGCTCCTACACATTCCTTCTCTCTTTGAAATGCTATACTTTGGCTTTGATGTCTGCATTCATTGACGTTTTATAGTTCTGTCTGTCCCCCCGTCTCCTATACTTTGTGTCTCATGTGTTACCACTCACGGTGAATTGAACCAAGTGAGGGAATGCTGTGATCCTAGGAGTGTGCCAAGGTTACAGTTTATTTGAAAGCCAATGGCTTTTTCAGTAGCTACTAGTGGGCCCTTGTCCAGGGGACACCACTGCATCAGGATCAAGAGCCGGTCTCTTGACCTCACCTAGCAGCAGGGATTAGGTTAATCTGGCCCCATTGGATTGAGCAAGAATAGGGTCAGTACAATGGGAATGATTCCAAGAGATAAACATGTCCCTTTCTGAGAGACAGTCCTATGAGGGTCTGTACAATGGGAATGATTCCAAGAGATAAACATGTCCCTTTCTGAGAGACAGTCCTATGAGGGTCAGTTGTCCTCACCCAATTGTCACTGCCCCCACACTGTTCTGCAAGTGCCAAAAACTATTTCAACAAAGTTCATCCCATTACGTCCATCCTGGATGCAGGTAGATCAACATTACTGCTGAGGTCATATACTTAAAACACCTATTTTGTAGCCTGATCCCAGGTCTGTTTGTGCTCTTGACAACTCTTGCTCATTGTCAAGACAAACCGGTTTGGCATGACAATGAGTGATGCGGAGTAGGCATGATGGCACAAACAGATCTGGAATCAGGTTACGTATTTTGTGTGTCATCAGTTGTTTTGGGTCACACGGTGGTCTGACACACATGCATTAAAAGTTGAAAACCGTTCATTATGTAATAGGTTGTCTAATCCTGTATCCATTTGATGCAGGACAAATGGAAACGTGTAATAACAACGTTGTCTCTATTTTTTGTGGAAAAAAGGACTCCCTGGTTTACTATTCATTTTGTAGGTCTGTTCCGAAACGGTTAATGACTTTATCAGAACCATTATTTTTCAATGAGGTAACGGTTAAGGTCTGAACAACGTAGTAGACTCTTGTCTACTACTGTCTACTACATTGCATTAACCTCGTTCTACAGTATGTCTTTATAATCTAGCTGGGCTGCGAGGACAAACTTGCATTGATGCTGCACTCTTGTTTTGTGAACGGTAGAGTTGTAAGCCCATTACCACAGATGGTCAGGAGATTTCCCTTAAAGGCCCAGTGCAGTCAAAAATGTGATTTGCCTGTGTTTTATATATTCTTCCATACTATGAGGTGAGAGTAATTCTGTTAAATTGTGAAAATTATGGTAATGTCCTTTTAGTGTAAGAGCTATTTGAAAAGACTACCTGATATTTCAGGCTGTTTTGGTGGGATTGGGTTTTGGCCTGCTTAGTGACATCACAAAGCAGTAAATTGGTTAATAGACCAATAAGAAAGAGTTCAACTCTCTGCCAATAATAGCTAGTTTTCAGTTTTCACCTCTGCAATTAGACCACTACCAGACAGTCCTAGCTAAATTCTAGCTTGAGAAATTGCTCTTTGCTAAGAAGCTATTTTTGTTACATTTGTACCATTTCCATTGAAAACTATCACAGAAATGATTTGAAATTGAGATAAAAACGGCTGCATGTGACCTTTAAAAAGAATTAACGGCCACTCAAGCACATTTGGGTTTTATCTGTTGTAGTTGTAGCGGTAGGGCGGATTGGTATTAAGAACGCAAAGAAGGATGACTCAGTTATAATCCCCAAGTAGTCAAATTACCCAGCAGGCCATTCTAGTGCATCTGGACTACAATACTCCCAAGTGTGTCATTGTCATAATTATAATTTAGAGGTGGAGATTATTGGTCTTTTTACACATGAAATGAAGTCCACTCACAGGGCAGCGCGGGTTCCTAACCACTGAGTGAAAAGAAAGACTGTCCTCCTTTTACTGGCAATGATCAAGAACTTGTTGCATCGGTTGAGTACTGTACTGCGCCTTTTGTCGTAATTTGTTACTTGGGCTAAGAACCTGATAAATCCAGAGATGCAAAATGATACTGGATTCCATAATTCCCAGTGTCAATCCTCATTGGGTCATTTACTTCCAATGTTTGGTTGCCTCAAAACAAACTATAAATGCAAATTGTGAGCATTTAACAACCACGTGATGGTTCTTCTATAAGAGATGTTGGACTGAGGCACCTGCCTCATCAACTTTATCACTGAACTTGGTTTACACACACACACACACACACACACACACACACACACACACACACACACACACACACACACACACACACACACACACACACACACACACACACACACACACACACACACACACACACACACACACACACACACACACACACACCCCAGTCTGCCATGAAACTCTGCACAAATCATTTATTGTTTTAAGTTTGTAACACAATAATCCAGCGAAGCACATCTCTAGTTGCCCACACAAGCCCCAGAGAGGCTGGGATATAGCTTAGCCCCAGTTGCTGTGCGTTACCTCCCTGATGAGGGCATGTTTTCTGGAGGGAGTCACTAAGAGAGACCGGCTAATTGGCTTGTTTCCAGTGGTGGAAAAAGTACCCAATTGTCTGGATTAAAAGTAGAGAGACCTTAGAAAATGACTCAAGTGAAAGTCACTGGATGACCAGGGATGTGCTCTGTTTAGTGAGTCCTCCAGATCAGAAGCAGTAGGGATGACCAGGGATGTGCTCTGTTTAGTGAGTCCTCCAGATCAGAGATAGTAGGGATGACCAGCGATGTTCTCTTGATAAGTGTGTGATTTGGACCATTTTCTTGTCCTGCTAAGCATTCACAATGTAAAGAGTACTTTTGGGTGTCAAGGAAAATGTAAAAAGTCAATTTTATTTAGGAATGTAGTGAAGTAAAAGCTGTCAAAAAAATAAATAGTAAAGTACACATACCAAAAAACTACTTAAATAGTACTTTAAAATATTTTGTTACTTAAGTACTTTACACTACTGCTTATTTCACATCAGACATCCACTTTACTTAACAGCCCTAGAGGCAGACACTCACCAGGAATTTGCAGAATTACAATAAGGAGTGTAGAATGGCTGGAATCTCAGTTATTCTGCCATGTCTGTAGCCCACGAATTAATGAAATATTTGTGCGCTCCCTGGACACGAGTAGTTAATCTTGCATAATCCCTCTCAGCATGATAGAATACCGAAATGTGGAAAGTGTTTTGTAGGGTGATAATAACAACAGTGCTTTACGCTGTAGCTCACCTCGTCCACCACTGATGTTTAGCTAGCACCCACCATGGTGATGTCATGGCAGCTCGTCTGCACCACAGACTTCACTACACATCAGCTGAGAGTTATGGGTGAAACATGCCAATTAGGATACAGCTTCCGATATTAAGCTGATGCCGAATGACTTGTTCTCAGAAAGGAATGACCACAATTAAAGGTGTTGACGGTGATACAAAACCAACCCCACACCACGTGAGTCTGATCCCCTGCACGCTAATCCAAATCCACTTTGCTTATCATTTGCTTGTTAACAATAGCCATATTAGAGGGTGGGCTTAATGAGAAAGTAGCCTGGTCCCAGATCTGTTTACCCAGTCTGACCAACGCCAGTGATTATTATCATAAGAGCTGGCTCTACAGAATAACCGGGGACCAGGCTAGGGAGGAAGCGTTCCTGTGGATGAAATGCTGTGTGGAACGGACTGTGTTGTCCTATTCTCTGATTTGGTTATCTTTTGTTCTGGTTGTGGCGCACCAGGCAAACCCCCTCAAGAGAACCCTTGTGTTTTCCAAACAGACCTGCATTATGCTCCTGCCCAAGACAGAAAACCCAGCCATGGGATAAACAAGCGCCCTCACAAAAGGGCAGCGCTGCTTATTCTTTAGTATGGGGGCAGGCGGTACAACAATATAAAAAATGTGATGACATAACTGTTACCATCGTTGTCTATGTACTCTTCACTAAACAGCAAAAATACCACAATGTATATTGTTATTGTCCAAGAGCTTGTATATATTGTGATTATTCCATTGTGTGGCCTTATCCCATATTGTACAGCAGTGATTACCAACCAGGGGTACTAGGACCCTGGGGGTACTTGGCCTATCCACAGGGGGTACATGAGAAGACTCATGAGACCATATGCTTACTGATAAAATGTACATGAGGTAAAGCTGGGAAGTTTGTTAGTTGCCAGGAATGTTGCGACCCTAGCTTCCTTTCATGCATTTCGTGTCAAGTTTTAATTATAGCTATATGTGTTGACAGGAAATACGGGTTATAAATTTAGCTATAGGTGTTGACAAGAAATTCAGGTGCGGTTTAAACGCAGATTCCTCCTCTACTCAGAATTCCTATGTGTCACAGTCAGTATGATGAGAAAATCGTGATGTGTATGCACACAAGCTTATGCTGTTTGTCTTTTTTTAAATCTATTTTCATTTGCGAGTTCATCTATTTTGTAGGTCTATTCATTGCCCATGTTCGAAAAACATACTAACGAACGCTGTTGCCTCCAAAGGGTTCCACTACTTTTCAACTTAATTTTCATCATCAAGTTTTAAATCACATGCACAAGTACAGTGAAATGCCTTTCTTGCTAACCCCAACAATACAATAATTAATAGCAATGTATTACTATAAAAAAACACACACAAAAAATAAGAATAGGAAATATTAAGTAAATAAGCATGCAGGAAATATTTAAGTCAGATATTTACATGTACAGGGACACTGTGGGGACGAGGCAACGGGATATAAGATAAAACAGAGTAGCAGCAGCTTGTATTTGATTGTGTGTGGAGTCTGTATAAATGTATGTGCATATTATGTGTGAGAAAATGGAGAGAGTGTCTGTGTTGGAGTGACTGTGTATGTAGAGTGCAAAGATTGAAATAAAAGGTCAATAAAGAGACAAGGTGAACACAGAGAGTCTGTGTGGCTATTCTGTTAGATTGAGGGTGTTGCTATTGCCATACCAAGCAGTGATGCAGCCAGTCCAATATGCTCTACTCAATGGTACAGCTGTAGAACCTGTTGGGGATTTGAGGGCCCATGCCAAACTTTTTCAACCTCCTGAGGGTGAAGAGACAATCATGGCTTCACGACTGTGTGTGTTTGGACCATTTTATGTCTTTGGTGATTTGGACACTGAGGAACTTGAAGCTGTCCACCTGCCGCTGCCACCCAGTCGACGTGGATGGTAGCGTGCTGAACACCCGTTTTCTTGTAGTCCACGGTCAGCTCCTTGGTCTTACTGATGTTGAGGGAGAGGTTGCTGTTCCGGCACCACACTGACCTCCCTGTATGCTGACTCGTCGTCGCTGGTGATCAGGCCTACAACCGTCGTGTCGTCAGCGAACTTGATAATTGTGTTTAATTCGTGCGTGGCCACACAGTCGTGGGTGAACAAGGAGTACACCACCTGGGGTCGGGCCCGGCAGGAAGTCCAGGATGCAGTTGCAGATGGAGATGTTCAGACCCAGAGTCCTAAGGTTGGTGACGAGCTTGGGGGGGACAATGGTGTTGAATGCTGAACGGTAGTAAATGAACAGCATTCTCACATAGGTATTCCCCTTATCAAGTTGGATGAGGGAAGTGTGGAGAGCAATTGAGATTGATTGGTCTATGGATCTGGAGTGTCTAGGGATAATGGAGATGTGTGCCATAACCAGCCTCTCAAATCACTTCATGATTACAGAAGCGAGTCCTACAGGGCGGTAGTCATTGTGGCCTGAAGCCTTAGAGTTCTTGGGAACAGAAATACTTGTGGTAATCTTAATTTGTGGATTACAGACGAGGACAAGGAGAGGTTGAAAATGACTGAATATGCCTGCCAGCAGTTTTGCGCATGCTCTGAGAACACACCCTGGAATACCGTTGGGGGGCCCATGGCCTTGCGGGTGTTGACCTGATTTTAAAGACCCTTTTCACGTCAGCCTTGGAGAGCGAGTTCAGCCAATCCTCATGGTCGGTGACGGCCCTCACACCCGGCTCGATGTTGTCAAAGCGTGCATAAAATGTATTGAGTTCGTCTGGTAGAGACACATCGTTGGGCAGATGAGGGTTGGGTCTTCCTTTAATCTGTAATGGACTGCAGCATCAGGGTTGTCGACGATAGCTCTGTGTGCCGTAGCCCGGCTCTCTGTGTTGATCCAGGGCTTTTGATTGGGGATGCAGCGAACCCTCACCGTGGGTATAACATCGCAATGCATTTTCTAATGAAGCCGGTGATGGAAGTGGTTAGCTCGTCAATGTTATTGGTGGAGTCTCAACATATTCCAATCAGAGCTAGCAAAGCAGTCCTGTAGCATAACCTCTGATTCTGGTGACCATTTCTCAACAGAGCAAATTGCAGTACTTCCTGTTTCAGCTTCTGCTTGTAAAGTTCGTTAAGCACCAGCTTGTTATTATTGTCCTGAGGTGGAATGTATACAGTAGAGGTCGACCGATTTTATGATATTTCAATACCGATTATTGGAGGACCCAAAAAAAAGCCGATACCGATTTAATCAGCAGACTTTTTATTTTATTTATTTGTAATAATGACAATTACAACAATACTGAATGAACACTTATTTTAACTTAATATAATACATCAATAAAATCAATTTAGTCTCAAATAAATAATGAAACAAATAATAAATGATAATAAAAAATGTTCAATTTGGTTTAAATAATGCAAAAACAAAGTGTTGGAGGAGAAAGTAAAAGTGCAATATGTGCCACTTCAGAAAGCTAACGTTTAAGTTCCTTGCTCAGAACATGAGAACATATGAAAGCTGGTGGTTCCTTTTAACATGAGTCTTCAATATTCCCAGGTAAGACGTTTTAGGTTGTAGTTATTATAGGACTATTTCTCTCTATACCATTTTGTATTTCATTAACCTTTTGGCTATTGGATGTTCTTCTAGCCACTTTAGTATTGCCAGTGTAACAGTATAGCTTCCGTCCCTCTCCTTGCTCCTACCTGGGCTCGAACCAGGAACATATCGACAACAGCCACCCTCGAAGCAGCGTTACCCATGCAGAGCAAGGGGAACAACCACTCCAAATCTCAGAGCGAGTGACGTTTGAAACACTATTAGCGCGCACCCCGCTAACTAGGTAGCCATTTCACATCGGTTACACCAACCTCATCTCGGGAGTTGATAGGCTTGAAGGCATAAACAGCGCAATACTGGATGCATTGCAAAGAGCTGCTGGCAAAACGCACGAGATTGCTGTTTAAATAATGCTTACGAGCCTGCTGGTGCCTACCACCGCTCAGTCAGACTGCTCTATCAAGTCATATACTTAGTTATAACACAATAACACACAGAAATATGAGCCTTAGTTTCCAGATTCAACCATATTAATGACCTATCATCTCGAAAACAAGATGTTTATTCTTTCAGTAAAATACGGAACCGTTCCGTATTTTATCTAACGGGTGGCATCCATTAGTCTAAATATTCCTGTTACATTGCACAACCTTCAATGTTATGTCATAATTATGTAAAATTCTGACAAATTAGGTGGCCCGAACCTTTGCATATACACTGACTCTGCGTGCAATGAACGCAAGAGAAGTGACACAATTTCACCTGGTTAATATTGACTGCTAACCTGGATTTCTTTTAGCTAAATATGCAGGTTTAAAAATATATACTTCTGTGTATTGATTTTAAGAAAGGCATTGATGTTTATGGTTAGGTACACATTGGAGCAAGGACAGTCCTTTTTCGTGAATACGCACCTCATCGATTATATGCAACGCAAGACATGCTAGATAACTACACATGGTTGATGATATTACTAGTTTAACTAGTCATTATGATAGTTTTTTTTATAGGATACGTTTAATGTTAGCGAGCAACTTACCTTTGCTTCTTACTGTATTCGCTTAACAGGAAGGCTCCACATGGAGTGCAATGAGAGGCAGGTGGTTCGAGCGTTGGACTAGTTAACTGTAAGGTTGCAAGATTGAATCTCGCCATATATATATATATATATATCATATGGGGCGGCAGGGTAGCCTAATGGTTAGAGCGTTGGTCTAGTAACCTAAAGGTTGCAAGTTCGAATCCCTGAGCTGACAAGGTACAAATCTGTCGTTCTGCCCCTGAACAGGCAGTTAACCCACCGTTCCTAGGCCGTCATTGAAAATAAGAATGTGTTCTTAACTGACTTGCCTAGTTAAATAAAGATTACATTAGACAAGAACAGCTCAAGGACAGAACTACATTTAAAAAAAATTATGCCACGCGGTGCCTAGATATCAATGCATACACACAAACTATCTAGGTTATGGTATCTTGTCCGAGAACCATGTTTTTGAAAAGCAAAGAATATTGAAGTTCCGATAGTCCCATCGGTAGCAAATCCACGATCAGAGGTCATCCATCTTTTCAAGTGACGTTTATTAGCCAGTAGAATATAAGGAAGAGGTGGCCGGTTTTCCCTTTGCCGAAATCTCCCCTCTCTTGCCTCTGTAACGCCTGCATTTATCTTCTTTAGTAGCCCGGAATTACAGAGAAAGCCCAGGACAGAGGGGTCGAAGTAGAAGCTGGAATTGGGGGTTTATTACTGCCTATCTGATGTTCAAGAGTTCTTGTCAGTTGTAAGGAATAATAACGGATACTTTTCGTGAAAATAGAGTAAAAATAAACTAGAAAATAATCACATAATAGCAAACTCGGGTCGGAGCTTGCTAAATGGCAGCCATCTTAATATCATCTCCAGCACAATACCAGTTTCTACATATGTGAAAACGGTGCAGTTCTGTCTTGTAGAAAAATAAATGAAGTAAAAAATGTTCTACCAGATGACATCAAAAATGCAAACATTTTAAAAAGTGATGTTCAAACACTACGAGAGTCGCGAGGACGTGGGGAGCAAGAAAATACCCTCCCTAGCTAGAAACTAGTTGTAGAAAATACCCTCCCTCGAGCTAGAAACTAGTTGTAGAAAATACCCTCCCTCGAGCTAGAAACTAGTTGTAGAAAATACCCTCCCTCGAGCTAGAAACTAGTTGTAGAAAATACCCTCCCTCGAGCTAGAAACTAGTTGTAGACAATACCCTCCCTCAAGCTAGAAACTAGTTGTAGAAAATACCCTCCCTCGAGCTAGAAACTAGTTGTAGAAAATACCCTCCCTCGAGCTAGAAACTAGTTGTAGAAAATACCCTCCCTCGAGCTAGAAACTAGTTGTAGGTTTTGAAAATCACTGTTTTTCTTTCTTTTAATCCTACCCTGTGATGTCAGAGAAGCATTTTTTTTGTTACGACTTTCCTTCTCTTTTTAACCACCGATCATAGAATCGCCTAGTTTCACCTGTGTAGACATCGGTATGGTGCGGAAGATAATGAATATAATGTTGAAAATTGGCGGAATTGCCCTTTAAAGATGAACCATTTGGGCTCTCTTGAGTCACTTATCTGATTTCCAAAGTTCACTTTGAATGAATTAGGCTTTCAACGGGCACTTACGTCATCTACCCTTCTCAGCAATGCCATCTAAGAATAATCCTAAATGCTCCCACTGGTTAAGTATTACTGGCAAGGCCAGAGACAACGTTTGATTGTTTTAACCCTGTATACTTGTGGGAATGGGCTTATATGGATAGGGCTACATTTTGAGTTTCTTACAGAATAAATATGAAATGCATAACCGTGGCATGGGAAAATTGGTCTAATAAAGGTAAGGACAGTTGACGAGACTGAATCCAAACATTACACTGTTGATTTTATGTGCCTTTCTATATTTACTGTACTTTTCTCTCCATTTGTTGATAACAAAATCAGAACACACTTTGGATACATTCAGGGGCATGATAAGAATATTAATTGGAAATGTGGGGTAGGTGCAACCTAAGACCAACAATAATGACGAGGGTTTGAGTGCGAGGCAAACTGACTCCTTCTGTCCAGGGTATGACACCTTGTCACCAGGTAACTGTACATAGTGCTCATCAATGTATATGAGTTTTATGATATGGAAAAGTGAAGTGCACATTTGGACTGTTTGGCTTGCTTGTATGACATCAAAGTGGTATTTGTTATAACCCTCAAAGTCTCATCTTTCATAATACATAGTCCTCTTAATTAACAGCATTTCCCCTCGCTTGGACAACAAAACATTTCCAAAAGTTGCCCAATTAGTTGGAGTGATGGGGGAACTTTTTGTTGTGGGAGGAGCTAAAGTTCAGAACGGCTTCCAGTCAAAACCCATACAGCGCTGTGAATCGCAGAGCCAGAGCTCTGACTTGTATAACATGTTACTGAACCGCCTCGGCTTTCCAATTTAGCCGTTTAGCCCATTTTCAACCCGTATACATACGGGTACGAGAGTAAAGGGTTAAAGCTAATTTCCTGCAATATTACATATTTTGCCAGTTGTGGAGAGAACATTTTACAGTTTTAAAGCCAATTTCCTGCAGTTCTACACTTTTTGCCATGGCTTATGCGGCGTTCTTATGCTATCAGAGTGACTCAAACGTGATAACAAAATCAACGGGGCACCATGCCATTTTTGGTATTGTATATTCTCCCTGACAGGCAAGTTTTTATTTATGAGATTTGTTACTTCTCAAAGAGGATCTTATTTAAAAAGCTATTGGTCCATAATGTTTTCTACATACTTTAAATCTAGTTTTCATCGTTTAGGTTTACACTGAAAACATTTTACCCTCTCGAAAATGATCAAATTAGCAGCGGCGGAAGCCACATCGACTCCCACAACAGTCGTATACACACCATATGAACCAGGTGTTAGGTGGCTAGTTTTAGTCATATAGGGGAAACACTGGGTATTAACTGCCTGAGTGGATAGTGAAGGACAGTATTTGAGGTGTGTGTGTGTGGGGAGGGGGGGGGGTGAGTAAGCTATGTGTGTGTGCCTTTACCAAATGAGTCAAACTCACACACATCAAGCAGTAACCCCCCCCCCCATGCCCACGCTCAGCCTGTGCCATTTGACATTCCCAAGGATTCCCTGCCACTTCAAAGCCGCTCATAGGTCAGAGAGGAATAAGGACAGACTTCAAACCTACAGGTTCAGTAGTGAAAGAGCACTCAGTCCATGGATTCCTCTGACCCAACACACAGAAAAGGGAATGGTCTTCTAAAACTTAGTGTTGAAAAAGAACAGGGGTTGGAAAGGATGTGTTACTCATAACAGAGGTGGGCACCACCGCACTGCCCACATCTCTACCGTGACGCGCCACGCCACGGGGTAGGTGAGGATATGAGTCGGCACAGTAACAACCCACAACAACCACAGCTCTCCGGTGTAACTACCTTGCTCAAGGGCAGAACGACATTTTAAAAGCGGAAGACAAATTCCAGTTGAATGCGTTCAATTGTGCAACTGACTAGGATATCCAGCGCTTTTCCAGAGCTTTACATTACACTGGATGGTGAAAACTCACCTAACACACCGACCTGGGTGATACCACGGCAACCATTAGGAAAGCCCACCTTCAGTGGCCTATCAATGGGCCTATATGAAAGTTGCAGTTGTCACTGTATAGAATGTAAATGGACGGTTCTCATGTTCTACATTCCATTCATCTTATTGTTGTCATGCACTATGTTTTATATATGGCATGGCTCAGTCATTTCACCTGGGACTGAGCTCAGACCAATCACTGGTCTTGTCTGCTCCTGGTTTGAGAATAGTATTATGATGCCAAATTCTTCTCACCCATTGGCTGATTAGGAAAGAAATATAATTAATTTAATTCTATGTAGCTACTTCTACACCATTTTATTTTTTAATTTCAAAAAGTTTCTCATTCGATGCTGTTTCTCTGTGTGCAGCAATATTCCTCAGACACTGGGTGTTATTGTTCTGAGAGCCGAGGCACTGCCTCCCTAGGCAACCACTCCTCTCCACGGAGAAGTGGAACGAGAGAGAGAGAGAGAGAGGGAGGGAGGGAGGGAGGGTGGGTGGGTGGGTGGGTGGGGGGGGGACAAGTCTCTTGTGGAAGCCAAGGCTGGGAAGGGAGATAACGTTACATGCTGTGCATTCTTGCAATCACAATCTAACCTCCTTTCCTTCAACCTCCCTCCCTCCCTTTCCTCCAACCTCCCTTCCTCTCTTTCTCTTATGGCCATACTTTGCGTTTGACACCGAACACTCTCCCTGGTTCAAATGGGCGTGTGTGTATGAGTGTTGTGGGAGTGGCAAGACCAGGTCGCTTCCTCAGTTGCCTTCCACTTGTGGAGCTGTAGAGGAGTATGTCTGAAGCTCCCACCGGGAACACTGCTCACTACTTTTACCTCCATGGATTTGTGTAAGACTGCACCTGGTTAAGAAGTGTTGTTGAGACGACCTGGCACTCAAGTTTGGTACCCCATGAAGTGGCCTGGAGTGGGTCAGTCCAGCAGGTCAGTGCACTCTGTGTGTGGGAAGCAAGAGAGAGCCATGAGCACTCTGGGTCGGTCCAAGGACAAAACCTGGGGGTTGCCCTCAGACCGGGCATGGATATGGCCACCCTCCGGAGCGCCTGGGAGGAGAGAAGGCTCCTGAACGGATTCAACCGCAAGTTAACCCGTTGGTTCGGTGAGTCCTCGACCTCTGGAAATTGTTGGATGGTAGTATTCTCTGTTCATATTTACCATGTTCACATTATGTCTTAATTCCCTGACAACGCTCCCAAGGATGACTTTGTTTTAGGGGGAGCTATGAGGTCAAGATTTTAAAACCTGATACTGCTTGTTGACATATTGCAAAGAATCGTAAAATCTGGGAACCTTTGTTTTACCTTCATCTTTCTTCACCCACCACTTGTTCTGATCGCCATAACCTTCCACTATAATGGAATTTATTTTTTAAAGAATCAGCACCAACACGAAGATTGCTGCAATCAATGGAGTCTGCATAATTTCTTGTCAGCATGATATTGCAGCTTCACCCTACTTATAGGAAGCCCAAGAGACAGGACCTCTGGGATGCTTTGGAGAAAGCCAGTTGGCTGTTTTCAGACGCCAAAGCCAGTATCTATGGGACCAAAGCCGGTATCCATAGGACCGAAGCCGGTATCTATGGCAGTCTGTCTCCGGAGTGGCGGTTAAGTCCCGTGGCTTTATAAGCGCCTGCTGGTTGATTTGTGTGTTCACGGCACAGTGGTGGTCGGGGAACCTTTTCCAGATGTGCTCCACTTCGCAAAGAAGGCACTTATATTTCAACGGTGCAGAGGTTATTTGATTTTAGGATTTATATGAATCATAATGATTGTTTACAGTTGTATCCCAACTGGTATTAGGGGAGTCGTAGCTGGATCTCTTAGAAAGCCTGGATCCCCCCCCCCCCCTTCCAGGTGAAAGAATCAGTCACCATGAAAATGCTGAACATGGGTTGTTTTATTCTCCCTCCATGCCTGTCTACATGAATAGGGTTTACAGGAGTAAGAATTGTATTTCTACTAGCCTGTGATTTATATTTGTAAACGCTAGTTCAAAGATGTCACCACATGCCTGAGACTGCCTGAGTCTGCTTTGAGATGTATGTCTGTGTGCATGGAGAAATGACTTCATTTTGATTCATAGTGTTTGGATAGGTTTGAGTGCCTTCGTACACGTTAGTATTTCATTCTACGGTTTCATTCTACACTATATGTACAGTACGTCTCCTTTGTGTGTATGCACTCATTGATTGACTCCTTATTAATCATTGAAAGTCACTGTGTAACAACAGCCTGTTACATTCTGAAATTGTCGGACAGGCTGAAATTGTCGACATAGCTTTAAATCTCAAGTGTTTATTTAGATTATTTTCTTGACTGCACTGTATGGAAGGAAGCTTTTTCCACCAGTAATATAGTAAAACAAATATATAGTATCTTGCACTTTTTAAATACAAAAATGTTGAGATAGTAGATCATACTTATTGGACGTGTTTCTTCATTTGTAGCATTGTCTCCAAAGGAGTGTTTTCCTGGGTCACAGTGTGACCTAGGTAGGCTAACCTAACCAGGTAAAACTCTGGACCCTAGTTGTAGGGTATGGCATAGTAAAACAGTTTTATTACGGGCTGTGATTTGACCCGTTCTTTCTAATCAGGTCATGTGGGTTTACAAAACCCACTAAAACAACAACTGCAATTAGACAATAGAACGAACCGGGTTTAGCTTGCTTTATGCAGGGTTGCGTTGTGTAGGTCTTTGCATCTGTAGTTAAAACGTTACTCCCACAGTATGTCATCACTTTTGGTAAATTTGTATTTTAAAGGTCTAGGTAGCCTAGCCACCCAAAGTTTGAGTATAAACCAAATTCGATCACATTCACATTTTCTCTTAACACAAATAAACAGATGTATTTTAGGCTATATATACATAGCTTAGGCATAAATACATGTTACCGCTTGGTTTCCCCTGGCCAGGGGGGAATATACAATAGGGCATAGGCTTCTTTAGGCTGCCTGCAGCTGTGGTTATCGGAAGGCTACAGTTGATCAGACTGAAGGACAGATTCATTGTGCATGAGGTAACAAGTCATGAGGTAAATCAGTCTAATCAACAGTACTTTGTCCCTCTTCAATGCTTTTGTGTCAATATTTTTTGGGGACAAATGCGAGCTTGCCACACGTTTGCTGGCGTCCCTACTGTGCTAATCTTTGCAATAAATAGAACAAAATCTCCACATAATGTTACAAATTAAGAACCATATCCTATATGGTTCTACGATCTCAATTTTGAGTTACTATCTCAACATTTTTAGATATTATCAACGTTTTAGTTGTTTGCGGTGGCGGGAATGAGCGTCCATAGCACTAAGCAACTGAGGTCTGGGCAAGAAGCCACCCCCCCAATTTGATTTTACCTCTTATAATGACATCCATGATATTGATCAAATGATGCTTGGTTTGTTCCAGGCTCACTTTAATATGGTAGCTAGTGTAAGCCTATAGGAGCTCCTATATAGCTATGGTTCAGATAAACGTCAGCATTCAGCTATAGCTAGCATGTTTATGTGAGGACGCAGAAATGATTTTGTTTAGCTAGCTAACGTTACCTAGCTGTGTAGCCTAAATTATGATGCTGGATAACTTTTTTTGTACTGTTATATTCGTATAGGAGGTGGAAACATTCATTCATATGCTAACGTTACTTGATCGTGAAGCATGTTGTTTGCTTGCTAATTGAATGTGTATGGACGATAAAAGAGAACCTTTTTTAATTGTCTGCACATGCTTTTGGATTGTTGCATTATTCAATCGTGTAATATGGTTTTGTTGCATTATTTATGTTTTAGAATAAATGTTGTTGTTGAATAGTTTGTGCTTATTGGCTAGTGACTACTGTGATATTTACGGTCAATTTGAGCTGCAGACCAAGAATGAGGCTTTGCCAGCCTTAAGGATGTAATAGGAAATCTCTTTCGCCAATCCGCTCCTCACACTCTCCTTCCTCTCGTAGTGGGGACAGGTCCTAAATGTGTGTGAACCCTGTGTATTTGAATGTCTGTGTGGTTCCATACTGGTAGTACTTCAACCAATGGCTGTGTTTGTGTGTAGGTGAAAGTCCAGCCACTGCCTCTTAAGGCTGACTGGCTGGCTGGAGACGGACGTTACCGATTTGAAAATGTTTTCTTTCAAAGTGTGCACCCTAGGACTAGGAGAATGCACCGGAAAAAGGGAATTGTATCAGTGCTGGACTTCGCTCCTACAACAAGGCCTGACCTTGACCAGGGGGTTTAACGAGTCAATGGGAGAGTTAAGCATAGCGAGGGAGTGAGGCCCACCTTTTCCTCTCTGTACACTCATCTCTTCACTCTGCTTTTGCTGCTGCTGTAAGAGTTTATTAAGTGTTGCTCTGCTAACCGATAGTCACAAGTTGCTCCATGTTTGATAGGGGTATGTGTACCAATGTAATGCTATATCCCTTTTTGTACATTAGGCTTACTGATTTGCTAAGTGCTGATGAACTCTACAGTTCTATATTTTGGCATGACTCTATGTTTGAATGTCTCTGTCTATTCCTCCCCCCCAGGTAGAAACACAGGCTCAGTCCTGTACAAATGTATTACAGAACAGTCTCCAGACTGGTTAGTGGGTATGTCCATGTATATATATATTTTTTTGCATGCTAGAAAGAACCTCAATCAAACTTAATTTGAAAAAATACCAACAAATCAATCTTTGGTTTTCTGTATGATCCGTCTCCACGTATTACAATCAATTCATCTGATTTGGCAGAAGATTTGCTAATGACATAACATACCCGCTTATAATGTAGATGAATGATTATTGTGCAATGGTGATCTGACAATGAGGTTCTAGTGCGACGACGCTAACCATTGACTCCCAAGACAGGAATGGATCATAGAATAATAAGACTATTGTGGAAACTGGATGTAAAAGCTACAAAGGCTGATCTACTGCATTGCAGAGCAGTCTAATAGGGGAAAACATGCTAATGCTAATCATTGCACTCTTGTCACGAATGGATGATTTAACAGTGATTTAATTGAGCGTTAATGGTAAACACCCATGAGGAGAATGGATCCTGATGCTTGACACTCCCGTGGGAACGTTGTGTCCTTCATACTAACAGAAAAGTCCGTCTCTTTCGAGTTTGTCCTGTGATCTTCCTGTCGGCTCATCTTCATCACAGATATGATTTCCCGTTACTCAATTTCATACTCTAAATTTTCTTCCACTCGAACACAGACTAGTTTTGGATTAAGAAGCACTTTCATGCATTTTAGTTCAGGACTGGGCGGAGTTGGGCAGAGTCTGGGTAACTGGCTCTAGATGTTTTTAGTAAGTCTTGGTATTAGTGGTGCACTGACATGACATTTTTGGCCAATACCGATATTTTCCTTGCCAAAACAATACCGATATTTAAAATTTTTAAGCCTTCTTGTGCAGTTAAATAGTTAACACACACATGGATGTAGGTTTCTAAGGCACTGCATCTCAGTGCATGAGGTGTCACTACAGTCCCTGGTTTGAATCCAGGCTGTATCACATCCGGCCGTGATTGGGAGTCCCATAGGGCGGCGCACAATTGGCCCAGCATCGTTCCGGGCCGTCACTGTAAATAAGAATTTGTTCTTAACTGACTTGCCTAGTTAAATAAAGGTTACATACACACACACACACACACACACGCCACACTGACCAAAAAGTTATTTGGTTGTCATTTACATATGTCCCCATTACCAGAAAAACATAATGAAAACGTATTTCTTTCACTTACTTACTTGCTGTGCTGTTTCGTTGTTCAGTTTCATTCTCGACCAGGATTTCTATGGAACTCCGTTTGGGTCTTTGCGTGCCCAAAAAAGATGCACGTCAAATAACGCTATTTGATATGTCAAATAAGTTTGTTGACCAATCAGGACTTGAATATGACTGCACGTCAAATAATAATTTAATGTGTTCATACATTTTTTAATGTAATTATTACACATTGATTACACTCACTCGTATTTCATGTCACGATTCATCGATACGTATGCTATGATGCTGGTAAAGTTGTCTCGCACACCTACAGTGCTGGTCATAAAAAAAGCTAGCTTGCTCATGGATGCAAACAATGTTCTTCCCCAAAACACATAGCTAGTTTCAGTAGCTATAGTTAGCTAGTTAACTATATAGCTCGGTGTCATCTAAAATAACCCTCATTCAGAAGACCGTTCTTATTTCATTAATGGTGGTCGGACCCATCTTTGTGAAGCTAGCCACAATAGTGGACTTTGCAAAATAAAAGTGTGGCATAATTCTACTCTTTGTATTCATTTGCATCACTGTCAATGACATACTTTTATTTTGAAGGCAAACTGCAAATTCCACTATTGTACCTAATCCTTATTGTGGCTAGCTTCACAACACATAAACCGGTCCGGTCAAGCCTCACTAACCTGATGAAGCTAGCTGGCTGCTTCGGATCATAGCTTTGGGCAACAGGGTTAAGTAGCTGGCTAGCTATTTATTTTCATGAACTGAAGTTCTATTTCAAGAGGCGAACAACAACTGGCAACCTAGCTAATACTTACTCACAAGGATTCCTAAATCATTGCTAAGAATAATGAAAATGAGTGCAGTTTCTACTGGTCATTTGTTTTCAGGCTGGTTAAATTGGTGCTAGCTAGGTACCCCAGAAGTTGCAGTCGTAATAAAGCATAATTTGTTCGTCGTAAATACGTTGTTCGTGGCTGGTGTTTGCAAATAACAGTAAAAAGACATTTGAAAATAAGAGTGGCAAGGCTACATACAGACACTGCTTAGTCAGGCTTTTTGAGGTAGTATGTACATGTAGGTATGGTTAAATTACTATGCATATATGATGAACAGAGAGTGGCAGTAGTGTAAAAAGAGGGGTTGGCGGGTGGTGGGACACAATGCAGACAGCCCGGTTAGCCAATGTGTGGGAGCACTGGTTGGTCGGGCCAATTGAGGTAGTATGTACATGAATGTATAGTTAAAGTGACTATGCATATAAGATGAACAGAGCGTAAAAGAGGGGTTGGGGGGAGGCACAATATGCAAATAGTCCGGGTAACCATTTGGTAACCTGTTCAGGAGTCTTACGGCTTGGGGGTAAAAACTGTTGAAGCCTTTTTGTCCTACACTTGGCACTCCGGTACCGCTTGCCATGCGGTAGTAAGAGCGAACAGCCTGTGGCTGGGGTCTTTGACAATTTTTAGGGCCTTCCTCTGACACCGCCTGGTGTAGAGGTCCTGGATGGCAGGCAGCGTTGCCCCAGTGATGTACTGGGCCGTGCGCACTACTCATTGAAGTGCGTTGCGGTCGGAGGACGAGCAATTGCCGTACCAGGCAGTGATGCAACCGGTCAGGATGCTCTCTATGTTGCAGCTGTAGAACCTTTTGAGGATCTCAGGACCCATGCCAAATCTTTTTAGTTTCCTGAGGGGTAATCGGTTTTGTCGTGCTCTTCGACTGTCTTGGTGTGTTTGGTTACGTTCAGGGATACGTTGTTATTCTGGCACCACCCAGCCAGGTCTTTGACCTCGTCACTATAGGCTGTCTTGTTGTTGTCGGTGATCAGGCCTACCACTGTTGTCGTCTGCAAACTTAATGATGGTGTTGGAGTCGTGCCTGGCCATGCAGTTGTGGGTGAACAGGGAGCACGCACCCCTAGGGAGCTCCAGTGTTGAGAATCAGCGTGGCAGAAGTGTTGATACCTACCCTCACCACCTGGGGGTGGCCCATCAGGAAGTCCAGGATCCAGTTGCAGTGGGAGGTGTTTAGTCCCAGGTTCCGTAGCTTAGTGATGAGCTTTGAGGATACTATGGTGTTGAACGCTGAGCTGTAGTCAATGAATAGCATTCTCACATAGGTGTTCCTTTTGTCTAGGTGGGGAGTGCTATAGAGATTGCATCATCTGTGGATCTGTTTGGGTGGTATGCAAATTGGAGTGGGTCTAGGGTTTCTGGGATCGTGGTGTTGATGTGAGCCAATACCAGCCTTTCAAAGCACTTCATGGCTACGGACGTGAGTGCTACGTGTCTGTAGTCATTTAGGCAGCTTACCTTAGTGTTCTTGGGCACAGGGACTGTGGTGGTCTCCTTGAAACATGTTGATATTGCAATCAGGGACATGTCAGTGAAGACACAGGCCAGTTGGTCAGCACATGCCCGGAGCACTCGTCCTGGTAATCCGTCTGGCCCCGCAGCCTTGTGTATGTTGACCTGTTTAAAGGTCTTACTCACGTCGGCTACGGAGAGTGTGATCACACAGTCGTACAGAACAGCTGATGCTCACATGCATGCCTCAGTCTTGCTTGCATCGAAGCGAGCATAGAAGTGATTTAGCTCATCTGGTAGGCTCATGTCACTGGGCAGCTCGCGGCTGTGCTTCCCTTTGTAGTCTGTAATACTTTGCCAGCCCTGCCACATCCGACGAGCGTCGGAGCCAGTGTAGTATGATTTAATCATAGCCCTGTATTGACACTTTGCCTGTTTGATGGTTCGTCGCAGGGCATAGCAGGATTTCTTGTAAGCTTCCGGGTTAGAGTCCCGATGTGCTGATATCCAGAAGCTATTTTCTGCCTTAAGATACGGTTTCAGAAACATTATGTGAAAATAAACACATAATCGCACAATTGGTTAGGAGACAGTAGGAGACAGTAAGGAGACAGTAAAATGGCGTCCATCTCCTCTGGCGCCGTCTTGGGCTAGGTTATGAATGCTGTGTTGCACGTTTAGCGTGACAATTTACTTGGCATCATTACATCACATTATATAGGTATGCATGGTAGCATTGCCATCAATTTTTAACATCGGAAAATTAACATGTTCACCGATATATCATGCATCCCTACTTGGTATCATATGTCACGCGTTGACTGTTTGTGACCATGTTCCTAACCACGATTGATTTGTTGATAGCCAGTTCTCCAAGTAGGCCGGTCATTTCAGATCAAATATGAAGTTATAATTTGCTCAGTCATGTTCCTTATAGGCTGATTTTATGATTCTCTTTTCCAATGTCCGTACTGACACACAACTTGGAATGCATACCTACAATGCATTGCTGTTAAATGGTATGCTAGTGTGCACATTATAGGCTGTAATTGTAAATAAGAATTTGCCTAGTTAAATAGCTAAATCAAATAAATAAAAATATTGTTTGTGTTTTGTGACTAAGGGATCACATTACTCTCATAGCTTTATTGATAAGCTTACTATGTCAATGAATGATCTTCCCCTTAGTCATATCCTGTTTCCTCTTAGCTCATCAGGGAGTCAACATGCAGAAACATGTTATAGACCAGTCTTCCACCAGAAACCCTCGTTAACAGCTATGGAATGTCTTGTGCCTGCTGGTGTTTTGAGGAATCTACAGTGTCTTTGATTTTGGTCTGCTGTCTTCAATGAATTTTCCAGCGGTTCAAACTGACATGATTTACAGTATGTTGTTCTAATGTTTTAGTTTGTGACCGATGTTTTGGGCTCTTTGGAATGGCATCACTTTACTTAATTGCATCATCTCTGCAAATCCTATTTAGAGGCCACTAATGCTTTGATGGTGTGAAGTTCTGACATGTGTTTGCAAATGTTGATATTTTAGGTTGCTTATGTCGTTTGGGAATGCATGACACCTCACAGGGTGTGGAGTAATTCTGTAATTTCTCTTATTTTTTTCTCGGGAAGCACTCTTGTTTTTGCAATGCCATACTCATACATCAATAATTTAACTATTTGATGACATGGGCTCAAATCCTGTGGAGGGAACAAAATGGGTCATGGTAAATGATTTGCTTATATTATAAAACTGTGGCATACATTTCCTTCCGTTCAGTTATGAAATGATAGTTACCAAGCAACACGTCACACAAACAAAACCTGAGGGTGCTTTCCAACTGATGCGGCATTCACAGTGATGAACTCATGCAATGTTATATGCATTTGAGTTGTAAAGTAACAAAGCAGTCATTACCTATATGTTTCGTTATTTCCTTTGGCCTTTGTTTATTTATGTGCTTGTCTACTGGAACTATACGTTTTAATCAAAATATGATATACAGTGCATACATGGATAGGCCCAATATGATCGTTGAGAGATCTGTTATATGTTTCCTTCAACCTTCTAATGGAAGCTGAAGTCGTACACTGTATTATCATAGCAGTGCTGTCTTTACCACTAGTATATGTAGACTTTATGGGGTGCTGAGGACCCGATGCCTCAAGATCGACTTCAGAGCGTGGCCATTCTGTAAAATGACCACTGCTCAAACTCTCAGCTCATCAAGTGAAGTGGGCAGCTTGGGCAAGTCTCCCAAGTCCACCATGACTTTTCCACCAACTGTTTCTGTCCTAATGTTAACACAAAATTCCTTAGTTGAGAATGGAAAAGCTCTCACTGATCCAGAAGGAAATTACTGGATTTCTGTATTTTCCAGAGGATGTGGTGTTTTAATTCAGGCACATTTTAGGATGACCTAACAGAGGTCCTTTGTAATACTTGAGGCTGAGTGGCCCTTCACCAGTTTTAAGTTCCGCTTACCTTTTTAAGGTCATCTTCAGCATGACCAGGCTGCTCAAATGTGGGGTCCTTTGTTCTGGTTCACACCTAAAACATGTCCCTTCTCCAGTTCCCAGGAGATTTCACTCCCTTTAAGAAAAATCTATGTATCTGATGGAATTCACAGGCTTTAATGCTGAAAGAAAATCTATCTGCTTAGCTAATCTGTTGGTCAAATTCTGGAAATGAGAAAAATCAACATGAGACCAGAGTCGGGTCTACAGGGAGAAGCCAGGAAAAGGAAACCACTATTGCAAATTTAATCGATCATAAATAACTGTCATTTCCTCATGAGCTACATTACAGTCGTGGCCAAAAGTTTAGAGAATGACACAAATATGAATTTCCACGAAGTCTGCTGCTTCAGTGTCTTTATATATTTTTGTCAGATGTTACTATGGAATACTGAAGTATAATTACAAGCATTTTCATAAGTATCAAAGGCTTTTATTGACAATTACATGACGTTGATGCAAAGAGTCAATATTTGCAGTGTTGACCGTTCTTTTTCAAGACCTTTGCAATCCGCCCTGGCATGTTGTCAATTAACTTCTGGGCCACATCCTGACTGATGGCAGCCTATTCTTGCATAATCAATGCTTGGAGTTTGTCAGAATTTGTGGGTTTTTGATTGAGCACAAGTTCTCAATGGGATTAAGGTCTGGGGAGTTTCCTGGCCATGGACCCAAAACATTCTGGAGTATATGCAAATTGCCATCATACAAACTAAGGCAGCAGACTTTGAAAATTTTATATTTGTGTCATTCTGAAAACTTTTGGCCACGACTGTACATCAAAAGCAGAACACGGTGTCACATTCCGCTGTCTTCATTTCGTGAAAAGTGTTGGTACTATCTCAGTACTTGTATTGTATGTAGTATATACAGTTTAAGTATTAATACTCAGTTTATTTAGTGTATATCTAATGTAATGTACAGTTCATTCAGAAAGTATTCAGACCCCTTGACTTTTTCCACGTTTTGTTACGTTACAGACTTATTCTAAAATTGAGTCGTTTCTTTCCTCATCAATCTACACACAATACGCCATAATAACAAAGCAATACATATATATATATATATATTCAGAATGCACTTTAGTGTGTGTGTGTGTGTGTGTGTGTGTGTGTGTGTGTGTGTGTGTGTGTGTGTGTGTGTGTGTGTGTGTGTGTGTGTGTGTGTGTGTGTGTGTGTGTGTGTGTGTGTGTGTGTGTGTGTGTGTGTGTCCCATCATAAGTATTCACATTTTGTTGCATTACAAAGTGGGATTAAAATAGACTCAATAGTGATTTTCTTTTTGTTATTGATCTACACAATTTATTTTATATTTTATACAAACTAATACAAATTATAGAACTAAAATATTGTCTGCATAACTATTCACCCCCTTTATATAGGCCCTGCCTAAATCGGTTCAGGAGAAACAATTAAAATAAGTTACATGGACTGTGAAATTATAGGGGTTGACATGATTTTTTAAAATGACTTCCCCTTCCTCTGTGCCCCATAGATACAACATTGGTGAAGTTCCTTAGTAAAGTATTGAATTTCAAGCACAGATTAAACTACAAAGAGCTTTTTGAAAGAAGGGCAGGGATTGGTAGATGGGTAACAAATCAGAAATGTAATATATTTTTAAGCATGGTCAAGTTAATAATTACGCTCTTTAGAATATATAATAAACCGTCCAGACACATCAAAGATGGTCTTGCTTCTGATCTGAGCTGCAGGACTGGGAAAAAAAACTGCTCAGGGATTTCACCATGATTCACAGACTTCAAGGGCTGTAATGGGTGAAAACTGAGGATGGATCAACATCGTAGTGACTCAACAATAATGATGTAAATTATAGTGAAAAGAATACAAATATTCCAAAACATTAATCCTGTAAGGCATTAAAGTAATCCTGCAAAAACAAATGCACCATAGGAATACACTTTTTTTGGCCTAAATGCAAAGCCTTATGATTGGGTTAAATCCAACACCACACATCACTAAGTAACTGTGTCCTTGTTTTCAAGCATTGGGGTGGCTGCATCATGGTAGGGGTATGCTTTTCATCGGCAAAGACGTGAGTTTTTCAGGATAAAAATAAATGGTATGGAGCTAAGCACAGGCAAAATCCTTTAGGAGAACCTGCTTCAGTCTGCTTGACACCAGGCACTGAGAGGAACCTTTCAGCAGGACAGAAACCTACAACACAAGGCCAAATCTACACTGGCGTGTCTTACCAAGAAGACCGTGAAAGTTCCAGTGTTTCCAAGTTACAGTTTTGACATAAATCTGCTTGAAAATCTATGGCAAGAATAGATAATTGCTGTCTAGCCATGATCCCCAACACCTTGACAGAGCTTGAAAAATGTTAAAGAAAAATGGGCAAATATTGCACAATCCAGTTGTGCAAAATTCTTAGAGATTTACCTAATAAGAGTCAGCGGTCATCGCTGCTAAAGGTGTTTCTAACATGTATTGACTCGGGGCGAATACTTATATAATCGAGGTAAATTAGTGTTTTATTTATTTATCTTAAAAACAAAATGTAATGTTCAATTTTTTTTGTATAGATTGTTGACAAAAAAAATGGCAAATCCATTGTAATCCCACTTTAAATAGTTATGATAGGCACTATAGCAATGGATTCTGCACTGCATTGAAGCATAAGATGTTCTCCTGACCAGTGACTCATAATTGCAGCTGTCAAAACAAATTGAGTGAAGCTAACTTACTTACATGTGGTATTTAACCAAGTGGATACTTTTTATTTTGCAGAATATGCCTGGACAAGTAGCCATCTGATAAATAGTGGGATGCTACACTGATTTACACCTCTCCCAAATCTCTCTTCTTGATAGGAAACTTCAGTTGCTGTACAATGTCAATAGGGGTCCATTAATGGTACATTTCTGGTGAAACAATCACAAGGCATCTTTGCTCTGCTATTTCTCAGTGAGGGACTTGTTCAGTTGATTGACCAAGTGATGCCTAGCTCTTTACTCATCTTTGATTTTGCTTCAGAAAACGCAGGCGAGTTGAATATGTGATTTGGTGGATGAGCTTTTCCCACTTTTGGATGACCAATCACAATGAATTCCACCAATGTCAGTCAGAATGTACATACGTTTTCCCTGACTCCCTGTCCTCTTCTCCTTCCAGAATCCCCCCGTTTGTCCACTGCCTCCATCAGTAGTAATGAGCGGGCACCCTCCGCCACACCCTCCGACTGCTCTGACTTCCCCTCCGCTGGCCAGCGCCCCGTGAGCCTGGTCTCCACCTTGTCCTCGGGGTCAGGCTCATCCCGGGACGACGGCCCCGCTCCGCCTCCACCTGGCGGCACCGTGCCCCCTGCCGGAGACGACATCGACTTGGAGCTGAATCCTCCGGTTGGCGATCAGGACCGCCAGCACCCCGATACGGCGGACCCTTCTGGGGAAGGACTGGTCTCTCGTGGCGGGAAGTTCGACCAGCTTAACAACAACACTGACACGCCCTCGCGGGCTGCCAGCACCCGCCACACGCCCCCATTATCGCCCTTCGCAGCCATAACCATGGCGCCCAACCCCAAGATCACCTACTTGGATCGGGTGGTCATGGAGATCATCGAGACGGAGCGCATGTACGTGAGGGATCTGCGCAGCATCGTGGAGGTACGTGACAAAGTATCCTCTCTGCTTTTAAAGAGCTCCCATGCATTACACAGTCAAATTAACCTTGGTATTTGTTGGTTTGCCTGTGAAATGTCTTTATTGCAAAAGAGCTCAGTCAAAGTTTTGCCTATACAGAACTTGCCATTATCCCTCTATACACGGCTGGTAGTCAAATCATAACAGTTCTGTGTATAGTGAGTAGGCTGTTCATGTGAAATATCACAATGTAAACTGACTTATGCACTTGTGAGTGTAGAAAAGGCACCCCTAGCGTGAGGGACACTGGTGGGCAGACGGTGTTTCAGGCCTGGGATGTTTGCATGTGACAGGTGGGCTTTCTCCTCACAACCCCTTAGACAGCTCACACGATGGTCCAAGTCCCATTAGCATGTCCTATCTGTCAAACCAGTCCCATGATTGGCCTAAACTTATTAAGGCTAGGCGCAAACAAAAAGGGCAATGAGAGGTCAGTCTCAGATTTACTGTGTGTTGTGTCTGGGATGACAATGCTCATAAAATCACATTTTAAGGCATGTTTGTAAACCATTGCATTGTGTGGACCAAAGAGATTGACAGTGTAAACAAGGGTCTTTCATCTGGTCTCAAGTCGGGTGATTGGCTGGACTATTCATAGATAGATATGAGGATTTGGTTGTTGGCAGTAGGAAGGCCTCATGCTGAGTTGAATCCTTCAATCTCAAGCAATTTGAGTAACTCCAAAAGAGCGTCGCTGGAGAGCTGTCATTCACTTAAATGGAAAATCCAGTTAGCGTGGTCAGACCAGTGCAGCGTCAGGGGGCTTAGCAGGTTTGTTTGTGTGCGAAGGAGACTGCAGCGCGAGCATGTTTTTCTTCTTCGTGTGTCAAGGCTTGTGACCATATGCCATTTCGGCCACATGCCACTCCCATTTCGGCCACATGCCACTCCCATTTCGGCCACATGCCACTCCCATTTCGGCCACATGCCACTCCCATTTCGGCCACATGCCACTCCCATTTCGGCCAGTTCTCTCGACTGTATGGAACTGACTTGAACATTTTGACTTTTATCAATGACTTATTATCAGTGGGTGGAGATGGGAATCCACGGATACCAGGTGTGACGTCACTGGGTTGACTATTATTAACCCTTTAAGGCTAATGCTGTGGGATCATCTCCTTACATAACAATGGGTCTTGACTGGAGGATCATGCCAGTGCTTAAGCAGACAAGTCAATGTCTTTCTTCTTCCATACAGGATGCTGCATGTGGAGATTATGTGTACATTATGCACTGCACGGACTGATTCATCAAACATAATCCAAATATGACAACTTTGCAAACGCCATACACTAGTGGGTGAACACACACCGACACAATAGTGTTTACATACTGCTTTAGATATTACTGCACTGTTGGAGCTAGAAACACAAGCATTTTGCTACACCCACAATAACATCTGCCAAATCCAATTGTATTGGTCACATACCTGGTTAGCAGATGCTAATGGTCACATACCTGGTTAGCAGATGCTAATGGTCACATGCACCTGGTTAGCAGATGCTAATGGTCACATGCACCTGGTTAGCAGATGCTAATGGTCACATGCACCTGGTTAGCAGATGCTAATGGTCACATGCACCTGGTTAGCAGATGCTAATGGTCACATGCACCTGGTTAGCAGATGCTAATGGTCACATGCACCTGGTTAGCAGATGCTAATGGTCACATGCACCTGGTTAGCAGATGCTAATGGTCACATGCACCTGGTTAGCAGATGCTAATGGTCACATGCACCTGGTTAGCAGATGTTACTGAGAGTGTAGCAATATCTGACAGATAATATTTAACAATTGCACAACAACTACCTAATACACACATCTAAGGGATGGAATAAGAATATAAACATATAAATATATGGATGAGCAATGACCGAGCGGCATAGGCAAGATGCAATAGATGGTATAAAATACACTATATACATATGAGTATGTGACCAATAAAATGTGATTTAACACACACACACACACACACACACACACACACACACACACACACACACACACACACACACACACACACACACACACACACACACACACACACACACACACACACACACACACACACACCATGCTGGTATAGTGTTGTTACAAAGGAGTGAGCTCTGTTATTCCAGACCAGCTGTGGTTTAGACATACACACACCACGTTCAAGCACAACACTTACATACTGTACACACACATTATGCTTTTAGCACATGCTCATCCACTCACTCACACCCATCAGTCGAGAGCTCAGTCAAGCAAATCCTGCTAAGAAAGCGATTGTACAATGGCTGCTCAGACTCGTTCTCTCAGGCGTGTCTTCCTCTCGATAAATGTATTATTTCATTTTTTTTAGCTAGACACAGTACTCTTTAGAAATTTTAGAAAACATGTAAAACATGTATTCCATGAATACCTAAATGAGTGAAGTGAATGTTTTCTCATCTTATCATAAATGACATCTTGAAACTGTAGCACCGTTTCATTTTAAAGGACCAGGATGGTACTCTGGAATGACTTGTGTAGCTGACAACATACTAGAGCTGGGACGACAAACCGAAAAGGATCAATACTGACCATTATCAAGGACATTTTACTGATATCCATAATAAGGAATAGTATCCTTCACTAAGAGGAAAGTAAAATAAGGGGACAATGATAAACCACAACATTTAAAGTAGTGGAAGTTGTCCTATGACAGATTTTTGTTTAAATATTACACCTAAATTGATATGGATTTTTGTTCATATGGCCCAGCTCTACAACATACCATTTGTTACCATCACATTTATTTGAAGTAGTGGAGTCAGTGCTTTGCATTTCTTTGTCTTTTTTGTCCTGAAATCCATTGGTTACTTGGTTGGGTTAGGGTTGGAGTACTTGATTGGGCTAGGTTTAGGGTTGGAGTACTTGATTGGGCTAGGTTTAGGGTTGGAGTACTTGATTGGGCTAGGTTTAGGGTTGGAGTACTTGATTGGGCTAGGTTTAGGGTTGGAGTACTTGATTGGGCTAGGTTTAGGGTTGGAGTACTTGATTGGGCTAGGTTTAGGGTTGGAGTACTTGATTGGGCTAGGTTTAGGGTTGGAGTACTTGATTGGGCTAGGGTCAGGGTTGGAGTACTTGATTGGGCTACTGTTAGGGTTGGAGTACTTGATTGGGCTAGGGTTGGAGTACTTGATTGGGCTAGGGTTGGAGTACTTGATTGGGCTAGGGTTGGAGTACTTGATTGGGCTAGGGTTGGAGTACTTGATTGGGCTAGGGTTGGAGTACTTGATTGGGCTAGGGTTGGAGTACTTGATTGGGCTAGGGTTGGAGTACTTGATTGGGCTAGGGTTGGAGTACTTGATTGGGCTAGGGTTGGAGTACTTGATTGGGCTAGGGTTGGAGTACTTGATTGGGCTAGGGTTGGAGTACTTGATTGGGCTAGGGTTGGAGTACTTGATTGGGCTAGGGTTGGAGTACTTGATTGGGCTAGGGTTGGAGTACTTGATTGGGCTAGGGTTGGAGTACTTGATTGGGCTAGGGTTGGAGTACTTGATTGGGCTAGGGTTGGAGTACTTGATTGGGCTAGGGTTGGAGTACTTGATTGGGCTAGGGTTGGAGTACTTGATTGGGCTAGGGTTGGAGTACTTGATTGGGCTAGGGTTGGAATACTTGATTGGGCTAGGGTTGGAGTACTTGATTGGGCTAGGGTTGGAGTACTTGAGTTGGAATACTTGATTGGGCTAGGGTTGGAGTACTTGATTGGGCTAGGGTTGGAGTACTTGATTGGGCTAGGGTTGGAGTACTTGATTGGGCTAGGGTTGGAGTACTTGATTGGGCTAGGTTTAGAGTACTTGATTGGGCTAGGTTTAGAGTACTTGATTGGGCTAGGGTTAGGGTCGGAGTACTTGATTGGGCTAGGGTTGGAGTACTTGATTGGGCTAGGGTTGGAGTACTTGATTGGGCTAGGGTTGGAGTACTTGATTGGGCTAGGTTTAGAGTACTTGATTGGGCTAGGTTTAGAGTACTTGATTGGGCTAGGGTTAGGGTCGGAGTACTTTATCGCTTGACGAAGTCATGAGTGCCCAAAAGGCAGCTATCCAGAATTAGACATTTTTTTAAAAGAGCAAGATCCCACTCAAGTAACTGATTTCGGTCTGAAGTAGAGCTCTCGGCTAACTTGACATGGTATTAGCGACCTTCAGGAACTCTGTATACAATCTCCCATGTCATTTGCGTGGCAACTGATCCATCAACATGGTAAACCTATGAAATTATTGCTCAGAACCCCCAGATTAGCCAATCGGGGCAGAGAGCTGGACATTTCTGTGTCTCAACAGAGGTCATATGGTTGTGTTTTTCATTCATTGTTTATTTTATATTACCAGGTAAATTCACTGAACACATTCTCATTGATGCAAAGTATCAATGACCCAAGTCTGCCTCAGAAGTAGTCCTATGTCCCATGCTGTAGTTCCTGCACGGGGTAAAAGTTGCCTGTCTGCACATGTCTAGGGTGAGCACCGTCCCTCAATACATTGTGGGAAAATGCTAAACTGACCTTCAATTAGTGTCTCTAGGGGAAAGTTCCCCCTACTTCATGACCTTGACCCCACACCACCATCAATGCTCTAGCTCAGTTTTTGCAAGTCTGGATGAAAGTCTTTGTTAGCATGTTAGGCTGGAGTTGGAACTTGACTACCTCACAAGTAGAGGATCAGAAGCATCTGCTCAGACTATATCACTGTAATGTATCATTTCAATTTAACAGCTATATTGGCATGGGAAACATATGTGAACTTTGCCAAAGCGGGTGAAGTAGATAATAAACAAAAGTGAAATAAACAATACAAATGAACAGTAAACATCACACTCACAGAAGTTCCACAAGAATAAATACATTTCAAATGTCATTGTCTATATACAATGTTGTAACGATGTGCAAATAGTTAAAGTACAAAAGGGAAAATAAATCTACATAAATATGGGTTGTATTTACAATGGCGTTGGCCACTGGTTGCCCTTTTCTTGTGGCAACCGGTTACAAATCGTGCTGCTGTGATGGCACACTGGTATTTTACCCCGTAGGTAGGGGAGTTCATAAAATGTTTGTTTGTTTTCAAATACTTTGGATCTGTGTAATCTGAGGGAAATATGTCTCTCTAATATGGTCATACATTGTGCAGGAGGTTAGGAAGTGCAGCTCAGTTTCCACCTCATTTTGTGGGCAGTGTGCACATAGCCTGTCTCCTCTTGGGAGCCAGGTCTGCCTACAGCGGCCTTTCTCAATAGCAAGGTTATGCTCACTGAGTCTGTACATAGTCAAAGCTTTCCTTAAGTTTGGGTCAGTCACAGTGTTCAGGTATTCTGTCACGGTGTACTCTCTGTTTAGGGCCAAATAGCGTGACAGTTTGCTCAGTTGTTTTTGTAAATTCTTTCCAGTGTGTCAAGTATTTACTTATCTTTCTGTTTTCTCATGAGTTGGTTGAGTCTAATTGTGTTTCTGTCCTGGGGCTGTGTGGGTTGTGTTTGTGAACAGAGCTCCAAGGCCAGCTTACTTAGGGGACTCTTCTCCAAGTTCATCTCTATAGGGAATTTAGCGTCTCTTTTCTGGATTTTGATCATTAGTGGGTATCGGCCTAATTCTGCACTGTGTGCGTTATTTGGTGTTTAACGTTGTACACTGAGGATATTTTTGCAGAATTCTGCATGCAGAGTCATAGTTTGGTGTTTGTCCCATTTTGTGAATTCTTGGTTGGTGAGAGGACCCCAGACCTCACAACCATATAGGGCAATGGGTTCTATGACTGATTCAAGTATTTTTAGCCAGATCCTATTTGGTATGTCGAATTGTATGTTCCTTTTGATGGCATAGAAGTCCCTTCTTGCCTTGTCTCTCAGCTCGTTCACAGCTTTGTGGAAGTTATCTGTGGCGCTGATGTTTTGGCCGAGGTATGTATGGTTTTTTTGTTTGCTCTAGGGCAACGGTGTCTAGATGGAATTTTTATTTGTGGTCTTGGCGACTGGACCTTTTTCGGAACACCGTTGGATTTTTTTATCTTGATTGGGCTGGGTTGTGCATAAGATCTAGGTGCTTGGGCTCCTTGGTTGGTGACAGTACTTGATTGGGACATTTGGGATTGTAGGGTGAGGCCGGGTACTGTTCTAGTATCTCTGACTTAACATTTGTTTGACTTAATTGAAGAACCTGCTGTCAGTGGTAACGTGCATGGGTTGATTTATGTGTGAAAGGCACAAAGCACCTTTTTACTTTCTCACTGAAATGACAAAGGTTTATTCTATTCAAGCTTGAGTTGTTGGAGCATGTAAGGTAGGGCCTCTCTATAGATATCAAACAACAGAGGCAGGGTCCCTAAATCTATTTAACTAACCACACAGCGCCAACCCTGGGCACTCCTATACTATCCCCCTCCACCCACAAAAAGATGACTTCACAATTGTCCAGGATCTTACCTGACCATTCATTCACCAATAGAGAAAACCCATACTTACTATTCCAGTATTTTCTATCACAATTCCCTCTGACGTTTGTGGGTTTTGGGTGCTGGCCATGGTGCCTGGTTTGATTTTCATTCGAGCCTCTTTAACTGGCTCAGAGATGTAAAACGATACATTGTACGTGTGCGGGTTTCGCATGAGTTGGAATTTCCCTGTGAACTTGGAAATGTTTTAGCAAAAGTATGCCTCGGTGAGGTAAATCCGTAAGATTGGAAAATGAGTGGTGTAACACACAATCCGAAGCGGTGTTCCACATTCGGGGGAATGTTGACTTTTCCGTCGAAGCAGAAAGAACTGATTTCACCGTGGGCTTTAGTCCACGGTGCTGTAAATGACATCTCCACTGACACCATTTCTCCACTGTATTTGATGAGCGGATACCAGAACTCCATTTGGGTGTGGATTGCCTGTATATTCATTCGTTAAAATTCGTGATGTACGTTTTTGTTGAAATATGCTGACTTGTATACGTTTGCACCAAATAGGTCAGTGTATTCAGGCACGACTCCAACCACTACCCCACCCCACCCCATTATCCATTCAACCATATGTAACAGGATCCTTCTCTGCCACGGTCGACTCGAGATTCAAACCAGTGTTCCCAACCATACAGCATACCCATGAAGCCACTGACATTAGCACTAGCCTGGGGTCGGCCAGTATTTTAGGTTTCTGGGAAGGTGGCATCAGTGAGCGACGCTAACTTAGCCCAATATGCATCCTTTCCATTGTTGCCTGCATACTCTTGTCCCATGAGCATTAATATGACAGAGAAGGAAACACTAACACACTTCACTCTAGAATGTTTGCTTCCTCCCATGAGGACCAGAGGTGAGGAAAACAAGTATTTCTTTCTCTCTCTTCCACTTCTTCTTGCTCTCTTTTTTATTTTTCATATATATATGTGTGTTTCTTTTTTGTGTTTTTGTGTGTGTGTGTGTATGTATGCGTGTGTGTGCGTGTGTGTGTGTGTGTGTGTGTGTGTGTGTGGGGTGTGTGTGGGTGTGTGTGTGTGTGTGTGTGTGTGTGTGTGTGTGTGTCTACATCACCAGCATGTGTTAAATAGATGAGAGAAAGTAGTCCCCAATGTACAGGTTGTCTGATGTCAGACTGAGGAAAGGCTTGATTTACAGGGAGTAAGGGAACAGGAGACCTCCCTCAGTGAGCCACCAGGGAAGCGTTGCAGGCATTGAACAGAAGGGGGGCACTAAACGATAACCCGTGATCAAGCAGGAAATCCAACTAAAACATATTGATATTAATATCTTGCTTTATTTCGGGGGGGGGGGTGTAACTAGCCCAGTTTGGAGTGTAACCTATTTGAGGTTGTGGACAGGTGTCTTTTATACTGATAACAAGTTCAAACAGGTGCCATTAATACAGGTAACGAGTGGAGGACAGAGGAGCCTCTTAAAGTAGAAGTTACAGGTCTGTGAGAGCCAGAAATATTTTTTGTTTGTAGGTGACCAAATACTTATTTTCCACCATAATTTGCAAATTAATTAATTAAAAATCCTACAGTGATTTTTCTGGATTTTTTTCTTCTAATTTTGTCTGTCATAGTTGAAGTGTACATATGATAATTACAGGCCTCATCTTTTTAAGTGGGAGAACTTGCACAATTGGTGGCTGACTAAATACTTTTTTTGCCCCACTGTATATATGTGTGTGTCCTCTTTTGGGGGGGTGTGTGTGTTTGTTTGTTTGCCCGTTTGTGTGTGTGTGTTCCCATGTGTGTAGGTACCTATGTTTGTGTAAGTAAATTGGTACAGTACATACTATAAGGTAAACCTTGAGATTATGTGCATCTGTTGAATAACAAGTTTTGTGTATTTAAGAAGGATTAGGTAAGTGTTTTTTATTTTATTGAATATTCTAAACAAACAATATACTTGCAGTGAAGCTGCTCAACAACTACATCACACCAGTCATCCAACAACTACATCACACCAGTCATCCAACAACTACATCACACCAGTCATCCAACAACTACATCACACCAGTCATCCAACAACTACATCACACCAGTCATCCAACAACTACATCACACCAGTCATCCAACAACTACCAGTCATCCAACAACTACCAGTCATCCAACAACTACATCACACCAGTCATCCAACAACTACATCACGCCAGTCATCCAACAACTACATCACGCCAGTCATCCAACAACTACATCACGCCAGTCATCCAACAACTACATCACGCCAGTCATCCAACAACTACATCACGCCAGTCATCCAACAACTACATCACGCCAGTCATCCAACAACTACATCACGCCAGTCATCCAACAGATTCCCATTCAGAGCGTCACACAGAAGCATCCAGGGTCAATGCCCTGCTCAGGGGCATGTTGACCGATCTACCAGCAGGACAAAAAACGTGAACCCGAACCCTCCAAGATCCCCCCACACACACACACACAGTTCCCCAATAGCTGTCCCTCAACCATTCGACCATTCGAGACCCCTCCCATAGCCCCCCCCCAGGAAAATAACAAATACAATTCATTCCATTCCCCACCCCCAATAACCCCCCAATGCACCAGCAACCAAGAGAATGAACTAAAGAGAAGAAGACAGAAGAAAACGGCAAACAATAATGCTAGAAATAACATTTAAATAAATTTCAAACAAAAGACATCAAGGACAACTTAAATCATAACAGCAACTGTATATGTTTGTGTGCATGTCTGGCACTATGACATGTATGTGTGTGTTCTTGTATGTGTTTATTTGAATGAGAGTGTGTGTATATGCACGTGTACAAACACCTGCACGGCATCAGCCTCAGGCAAACCGGCCTTAGCTGTAAAAACACTGCCACTTAGTGTCATTCAAATGTACTTTTCACTGTTTTATTTAGACTTTTTTTAAAAGTCTTTGACCATCATTCTATCTCCCACACAGCAACTCCCCTCCCATTTGTCTCCAATTCCACATACCAAACGAGAAGGAAATAGAACTAAAACATATTGATATTAGTATCTTGCTTTATTTCGTTGGGGGGGTGTAGCTGTTTAGATACTAACAGTGTGGAGTGGTGTGTGTTGGATTTAGAAATGAAAGTGTAAATAGACGGCTGAAAATTCCGAGCTAATCCTCCATCTGAGGTCTGATCTGCTTTTCTGATTATACCTTGACTGCATTTCAGATCAACTGGGATCTAACATGCCTCCACCACAGCCTAGTTTACACTTGTTTGTACGTACCTGCCCGAATGCGTGTGTGTGTGTGCCCTTTGTGTGTGTGTGCCGTGCCCTTTGTGTGTGTGTTTGTATAAGTAAATTGGTACAGTACATACTATAAGATAACTTCATCATGTGCATCGGTTGAATAACATGTTTTGTGTATTTAAGAAGGATTAGGTAAGTGTGTTTTTGGATAAGGGGAAATTTGCACACGTCATTGTGTAATGAACTATTCCAATGAAAATTTGCATTCGAAGATGAACACCGAGACGTATGTACATGCACCCGCCGACCTGTGTGTGTGCTTGTAAACAATAAGCTTTTGTTTAGTTTTATCTAACCTCAATTCACCAGACTGAACAATGTTGTGTGCTTCAAAAACCTGTTTTGGGCCTAGATTATGGTACAACGAAACTCAAATGTTTAGACAACCTTCATGATGTGCGGCGTGGTTGAAGCATCTCTCGTCTCGCTGGTGTTCTCTGTTCACCTCGTATGATCCCTTTGACCTGAGTTGACCACTTGGGTTAAAGCACATAGCCCACACGTAGATCTGTTATTTATCCTCGTTGAGCGTGCTATAATGTCTGCAGATGGTTGGACTGCATCCCATTCCCCGGAGGATTAACAAAATGAAGCATGTTAAGCATAACATCACAGATCTAGTACAAAGCCCCTCTCTGACGCTTGCTTACACTGAGTAAAGCGGATACCTTTTGCGTTCGCTTGCGCCAAATTGGAAGCTGACTGTTACGTGGCGCTAACAGCGTTATTTTGGTCAACCTGCATGATAACTGTCTTTTGTTCGGTGCGTTGTGAACTGCTAGACAAAAACGAGACATGTCAGATTTCACCATGCTGTTCACTCACACCCTCTAGTGGATGGATGATGTCTCACACACGCGCGCACACACACACATATACACACACACACACAACTCCACCCAACCTGAATGACTAGGGAAGTGCTGCAACTGGAAGCTGGAGGGTCTCCAAGTATTTATTTTAGCACAGAGTGGCATATCAATACACAAACACACACACTTATGCTGTCCCTTGCATATGTTATATTGTCTCATGACCAAGTTTAGATGTCAAAATAATGGTTGAGGTTTACAGTTATGAGATCAACCCAGAACCTAAAATAATGCTGACTTGTCAAGCAGTTTGCAAAAGGGTCTATTTGCTCCTTTGTGTGTATATACAGATTTCAGTCTACGGACGAATGTAAAAGCCTGACCATAACATAGCAGGTCCTGACCATAACGTAGCAGGTCCTGACCATAACGTAGCAGGTCCTGACCATAACGTAGCAGGTCCTGACCATAACGTAGCAGGCCCTGAGCATAACGTAGCAGGCCCTGAGCATAACGTAGCAGGCCCTGAGCATAACGTAGCAGGCCCTGAGCATAACGTAGCGGGCCCTGAGCATAACGTAGCGGGCCCTGAGCATAACGTAGCGGGCCCTGAGCATAACGTAGTGGGTCCTGAGCATAACGTAGCGGGTCCTGAGCATAACGTAGCAGGTCCTGAGCATAACGTAGCGGGTCCTGAGCATAACGTAGCGGGTCCCGAGCATAACGTAGCAGGTCCCGAGCATAACGTAGCAGGTCCTGAGCATAACGTAGCAGGTCCTGAGCATAACGTAGCAGGTCCTGAGCATAACGTAGCAGGTCCTGAGCATAACGTAGCAGGTCCTGAGCATAACGTAGCAGGTCCTGAGCATAACGTAGCAGGTCCTGAGCATAACGTAGCAGGTCCTGAGCATAACGTAGCAGGTCCCGACCATAACGTAGCAGGTCCTGACCATAACGTAGCAGGTCCTGAGCATAACGTAGCAGGTCCCGAGCATAACGTAGCAGGTCCTGTCAATCATTATCCAGAGATTGGTACAGTAACTACAGTGAATTTTCAAAACATACTTAAATGGCGTGTTATCAGTGTCACACAGAGTTTCTGAGAATCATTTGTTATTTATGTTTGAACTTTGACATGTATTGGTTAGATACAAACCAAAATAATAGAGACAATCAGGGCAGATGTTAAAAAAGAAAAATAGAGGCAATGAATCAAAAAAAAAATATTTAGGTAAATAAGCTTTATTAGTCAAAGTAGAAAAAGTAAAGAAATTAGTGTGTGTGTGTGTGGCGCGCTCACTCGGGCTGTTCAAAAGTTCAGTGACGTGAAAAAGGAGGAGGGACGGAAAAAGAATGGCTTGATGGAGGGGAGAAGTGATCTGGCATCTGCAGTTAGGGGAGAAGTTTCTGTCTGGCAGACTTTCACCCCCAACAGAGGACAATAGGAGAAGAGAAAATTGACATGAGTTTAATCAGGATGGAACTCTGCTGTCTGTATTATTAACTCTTTCAGGATATTAATGTCATTAGTGCTAACTTCGGGGAGTAATTCTGAGCTAGAAAACCCATAACTGTTTTGAGGCTCCCTAATGCACAAAAAAACTACTGTATATTGGTTTTAAATAAACCTTAACCCATTTCACTACCTCAGACATTTCAGTGCTACATTTACCTTCATGTTGTCCGATTTTGGCAGTTAATTTGCACCCTTCAAGAGGATCTACTTTGTAATAATATATGAAATGCTCAAATGACTCATACGTATTCAACAGGAGGTCGAACCCTGAGAATCGTACCTGTTTTGGATAGGGTTGGGTGTTGGACTGCTCCATCTTCTGTTGACTCTTGGCCTGCTTCTTCTGGGACTTTTCCCTTTGGCTCCTCAACCATTCCTCCTCTACCTCCTTTCGTTCCTCCATTGCCATCAGCAGCGTGGCCCTTTTTTTCTGCTCAAACATAGCACAGGTCATGCCTCGGTCTAAATTGCCTTTGATGACCAACTGGTCCCCTTTCTTTTCCTCATTTACGAAGGTCTTCTTGATCTTTGTCTCGTGGTTTGGTCTTACTATTTTGTTCAGCCAGTACACCGCCCTTCTGCACTTGCTGTTTTTGATCAACGCTTTTTTTTCTGCCTCATCTTGGAAGTCTTTGTCCTCTTCGTCACTGGTCTCGGTCTGGAGGCTTGAGCAATCTGAGCCCTGTGGGTCCTCCTCTTCTTCATCTTCATCCACCAGGAACTGTTTGTGATTTTTCTTCAGTTCCGCAATGATCTTCTGACGTTCGATCTCAAAGGCCTCGGCCTGAGCCTTCTGCTCAGCTTCCTCGGCCTGAGCCTTCTGCTCAGCTTCCTCGGCCTGAGCCTTCTGCTCAGCTTCCTCGGCCTGAGCCTTCTGCTCAGCTTCCTCGGCCTGAGCCTTCTGCTCAGCTTCCTCTGCCTCCTTGAGGAGCCTCTGCTTGGCATCTTCAATCTCCGACGAATGGACGATCCTCTCCTTGTAGGCAACATCTACATCGATCCATTCGTTGTCATCAAGCTCGATGTCCATCACTATACATTGAGCCTCGGTAGCCATCTCTGGCTCTAAATCCTGGTTGGGCTCCGGAGCTTGGTCAGTCTGGGTCTGGAGCCAGGACTGTGGTGTGAGGTCGGCCCGGGGCCTGGGCTTGCACACGATGAGTCCCTGGGGCTCCGCCGCAACCTGATCACCCTCCACCTGTTGCTCTGTCAGGCTCTGGGCTCTCATTTTCTCAATCACTTTCTGTAATTCAAAATGTTAATACTAAATTAACAACAATTGCAATTACGATCTCTATTCTGCTATTCAATAACAATCATCATAATACTCATGTAAAGTCCTAGTTATTGTCATCATATAACATCATCATAATCGTGGTCATAATGTCTGCCTTGCCTGCCATCTTAGCATCTCAGACTGTTGTTGATGCTCTCTTCCAGCTTTCATGATCCTCGTCTGTCTCAGCTGGAGATCATAGTCTTTCAGGTTTTGCTCCTCCTTGAACCACTCAATTTCAGCATTCTTCTTCCTCTCAATCTCTTGAATAGCTTCCTGTAGTCGTCCTTCAAACTCCTCTTCCATATTCTTTCTAAGGTGCATCTGTATCTTCCTTTTGATTTGTTGGAGTTTCTCCAGCTGTCCTTCTTTCATCTTCCGTAGCTCTTCCTCCAACTCTGTTCTTCTGTTGGTCTCCTCCTGGATCATGGTCCTGGCCCTCTCAACCAGCTGAGTCCTTTTCTCTCTCTCTTTCTCGACCGTATTTTTGCACCTCTCCAGAAGGCTTTGCACGGCCTCCTGAGCCTGCTCTGCTTCTTCCTCCTCCATCCGGCGGAGCTTATCTTTCAGACGCTGATTCTCCGTCTCTCTCTCCTCCCACCTGCTCTCCATTTCTTTATGGAGTACGATATTGCACCTCTCCTTGGTGCTCTCTGCTCTTTTGCCCCATCCTCTCTTTTATCCGTGAGTCCTCTCTGACCTTTGACCCTTAGGTCAGGACTGCTCGATTCATTTGCCATTCTTCTAGCAGGAGTAACAGAACATGTACAGTACCAGTCAACAGTTTGGACACGCTTACTCAAGGGTTTTCCTTTATTTTTGTTATTTTCTACATTGTAGAATAATGGTAGATGACCTGGCCTCTACAATCACCCGACCTCAACCCAAGGTGGATGGTTTGGAATGAGTGAAGGAAAAGCAGCTAACAAGAAAATAGTAAAAATAAAGAAAAAAGGCTTGTGTGTCCAAACTTTTGACTAGTACTGTAAATACAACACTCTCATAACATACAGGCTAAATACACCATTCACACAAGACACATGCCATGTATCTCCATAGAGAGAGGATGCAAAGAACACAATCATCACCAAGAGCCTATGAGCAGTTCTACAGTATGCATGTACGAATAACGAGCCCCACCACGAACCTAAACTTTGACATCTGTGACCACACCCACATATTCTGATTGGTTGATTCATCATATGAATCCTTTGCTTTAAGAGACAGTTTCTTTACACTAGCCATTGCTCCCCAAAACCAACTATATTACTTTACAATAATATATAATAATAATAATATATGCCATTTAGAAGACGCTTTTATCCAAAGCGACTTACAGTCATGTGTGCATACATTCTACGATAACAACATTAGACCATAACAACATTAGACCATAACAACATTAGACCATAACAGCATTAGACCATTAGATCATAACAACATTAGATCATAACAACATTAGATCATAACAACATTAGACCATTAGACCATAACAACATTAGACCATAACAACATTGGACCATAACAACATTAGACCATAACAACATTAGACCATTAGATCATAACAACATTAGACCATTAGACCATAACAACATTAGACAATTAGATCATAACAACATTAGATCATAACAGCATTAGACCATTAGACCATAACAACATTAGACCATAACAACATTAGACCATAACAACATTAGACCATTTAACTTAACATTTAACAGACACAATAACTTTAATTATTAAAACATGTAATGTAACCACAATGCTCTCTGTTTCCTATTTATCCAGTAGTGGAGTTTTAGTAAGACATTGAAGACATGTCTACTCACCACCATCCAGTCACTCCAGCTAACTGTCTGTGACCGAATCAGTAATGGATTTGGTATTTTGTGTTTGACCTCATGACAACTCATTGTGATGTCATTCTAATGTCATGCCTACGCCTACGCTGACCAGCTGAGCATCACAATAGAGTCCTGTATTCTGCCCCATTGAATTATATAGAAAACCATTTAATAGGATTTGTATCCAGTGCCACCTTAACAGTTAGGCCTAATCAGAGACAAACACTTGCCGGCTGTACTGTATACACATATATAGCTGAGGCAAGCGCAGCACTTTTAGTTTTGGTTATGTTTTAAATATATATATATATATATATATGAAAAAAGGCAGCTACCTTTTTTCTTATTTTAGTCACTGGTGAAAGTTATAGGCAGTTATCTGAATATTTGCAATAAAGAGCGAATAAAAATCCTCATATAAAACAGACTATGGTTGTGCACTACCATACTGTATAGTGCTCTACCTTTGACCATAGCCCTGTGGGCTGTCCCAGATAAAAGGTAGTGCACTATTTAGGAGAGAGGGGGCCATTTGGGACACAGCGTTAAGGTATTACTGAAGTCAGATGAAGGTACTTACCAACGCATAGTTATCAGATTGTATTGCTCTTAAGTATCCTAATTCTATGTACCAACGGCCCTCTGTCACTCAACTGAATCAGTACTGGTGGATTTGGGCTTTTATACCCTTTCCTGCATTGTGATGTCATGCCTATGTCTATGATGTCATGCTTAGTGACACCCACGTCCAACATCACTACTCTGGATGGCTCTGACTTAGAATATGTGGACAGCTACAAATACCTACGTGTCTGGTTAGACTGTAAACTCTCCTTCCAGACTCACATCAAACATCTCCAATCCAAAGTTAAATCTAGAATTGGCTTCCTATTTTGCAACAAAGCATCCTTCACTCATGCTGCCAAACACCCTTGTAAAACAGACCATCCTACCAATCATCAACTTCGGCGATGTAATTTACAAAATAGCCTCCAATACCCTACTCAATAAATTGGATGCAGTCTATCACAGTGCCATCCGTTTTGTCACCAAAGCCCCATATACTACCCACCACTGCGACCTGGTCACCATAGCATCACCCACCTGTAGCATGCGCTCCAGCAGGTATATCTCTCTGGTCACCCCCAAAACCAATTCTCCCTTTGGCCACCTCTCCTTCCAGTTCTCTGCTGCCAATGACTGGAACGAACTACAAAAAATCTCTGAAACTGGAAACAATTATCTCCCTCACTAGCTTTAAGCACCAGCTGTCAGAACAGCTCACAGATTACTGCACCTATACATAGCCCATCTATAATTTACCCCAAACAACTACCTCTTCCCCTACTGCATTTATTTATTTATTTTGCTCCTTTGTACCCCATTATTTCTATCTCTACTTTGCACTTTCTTCCACTGCAAATCTACCATTCCAGTGTTTTACTTGCTATATTGTATTTACTTCGCCACCATGGCCTTTTGTTGCCTTTACCTCCCTTATCTCACCTCACATTGTATATAGACTTATTTTTCTACTGTATTATTGACTGTATGTTTGTTTTACTCCATGTGTAACTCTGTGTTGTTGTTGTATCTGTCGAACTGCTTTGCCTCATCTTGGCCAGGTCACAGTTGTAAATGAGAACTTGTTCTCAACTTGCCTACCTGGTTAAATAAAGGTTAAGAGAAACATTCCACTGTTAGCCATACTCCTACACAAATGTCTCTTTCTGCAATCCACTTTTCCTGCATTTCTGTCCTCCCTAATTTCTTGTGTTACAGTTATATCAGACTGCATATACATGTCAAAGACAGTGAGATGTCCCTGATACATTCCCATCCTTTTTTCTTCTTCATAGAAACAGAATGGAAACACCACAGAGATACGTGATGAAAAGTGTGACAAAAGTACAAAACAAAATCATGTATTTTATTTAACTAGGCAAGTCAGTTAATTAAGAACACATTCTTATTTTCAATGATGGCCTAGGAACAGTGGGTTAACTGCCTTGTTCAGGGGCAGAATGACAGATTTGTACCTTGTCAGCTCAGAGATTCGAACTTTCAACCTTTAGGTTACTAGACCAACGCTCTAACCACTAGGCTACCCTGCCGCCCCATATGCTTGAGGTACCATCTATATGTGGCTCTGAAGTACCCATTCTTACCAAGTCATTTATACCAAATAAATCCCTGTGTTGATTGGACTTTAAAACAAAGCGTTATGATTTGATAGGTGTCCATAGCTCTTTGAAAATACGGGGGGAAAATGTAGCGTACCTGGGTTTTTAAGACTAGGTGTTAGCATGTTTCATGAACAAGGTGCTAGTTAGACTCTATTTAGTAAATAAATAAAAAATAAAAAATTTAACCAGGCAAGTCAGTTAAGAACATATTCTTATTTTCAATGACGGCCTGGGAACAGTGGGTTAACTGCCTGTTCAGGGGCAGAACGACAGATTTGTACCTTGTCAGCTCGGGGGTTTGAACTAGCAACCTTCCGGTTACTAGTCCAACGCTCTAACCACTAGGCTACGCTGTTTGGACCTAAAATGCTCATTGCTGAAAAGTGGAAAGTCCATACTAAAATGTAGGCATAAAAGTAAATGAATCAACTTTTTTTTTTTTTTTTTTGAGACTTTTGCATCATGATGTAGTCAGGTGAATTGTGACTATCTGCCTTGCAGGACTACCTGGCCCACATCATCGACCAGGCAGACCTACCCATTAGACCAGAACAGGTGTGTGCCCTGTTTGGAAACATCGAGGACATTTACGAGTTCAACAGGTGAGCCGCTGACTAACTCATTTCTCTTATCCTTGTGAGGATGTAATGAATTACTGTACGAAGGAGTGAAAGACTGAATGAATGAGTGAGTGACTGTTTTCCCCAGTACAGTTACACACGGATTAACACCATTTACATTGTCAAGGCAATTCTATTGAACTATTGATGAAACTATTGTGTCCTTAACACAACACAAGTAAGGATTCTCAGTCAGTCACATTCATTCAATATTTACAAGAGGAGAATTTCAGAATTGATGTGCCTGATTTGATGGGTGAATTTGCTCATGAAAATGTTGATTTCTGAGCTTGGAAGACCACGTTTACAATTCTGGATTTGATGTTGGCATTTACGGCACACGTTAACACATGCATGCCTGCAACAGACACACGTTAACACACGCATGCCTGCAACAGACACACGTTAACACACGCATGCCTGCAACAGACACACGTTAACACACGCATGCCTGCAACAGACACACGTTAACACACGCATGCCTGCAACAGACACACGTTAACACACGCATGCCTGCAACAGACACACGTTAACACACGCATGCCTGCAACAGACACACGTTAACACACGCATGCCTGCAACAGACACACAACACACGCATGCCTGCAACAGACACACGCATGCCTGCAACAGACACACGTTAACACACGCATGCCTGCAACAGACACGTTAACACACGCATGCCTGCAACAGACACACGTTAACACACGCATGCCTGCAACAGACACACGTTAACACACGCATGCCTGCAACAGACACACGTTAACACACGCATGCCTGCAACAGACACACGTTAACACACGCATGCCTGCAACAGACACACGTTAACACACGCATGCCTGCAACAGACACACGTTAACACACGCATGCCTGCAACAGACACACGTTAACACACGCATGCCTGCAACAGACACACGTTAACACACGCATGCCTGCAACAGACACACGTTCTTTGCACGTCTCGCTCCAGTAGACAATGAAACAGCATATTTACTCGGTTACACTTTTGTGTCAGGCTACCACTCTCATCATTTGTCATCAATGGTTTTGTACACCACAGTTGGTTCATGGTGCCGGGGAGCAGTTTACAGAAGGCCCGCCTGTGTTGACAGGGGTCCTTTGTGCTCTGAAAGGCCCAATTGTGTTAGTGTGTCAGATCTAGAGCCAGAGACCCACAGAGGCCTATCAGAGCGAGAGAGAGATTTGGGTTGCAAGTGAACAGGGGCCAAGTCCTGTGTTTAGGAAAAATAAATAATTTAACCACACTGCCTCCCAAAACAATGTCTGTGGGCACACACACATACAAATAGCTACTCTCTCATCCTCTTATTCACTGAAGCATCTGAACACCAAAAGCTGTGTGCTAAAGATAGCTGTCCTCATGACCAGTAACGTCACCACACGCCTACTGTTTGTTAGTGGTGGGTCGTGTCCAGGCCACCCACCTCACTACCCAATGCTATCCTACAGTGCCTGAGATTAGAGAGTCCCATCTATGCTCCAGCATCCACAACAATGTTTGTTAGTGGTGGGTCCTGTCCTTTTTAACTTTGATTTACGATGACTTACAATACTCCCTGAAGTCAAAGATGGTACACCGGTAGCCTCCCCTTTCCCCTACTACTGCAGTAGCACATATGACGTCTGACATTAAGTAAGCACAATGAAAATGGCCTTGTGCTTTATATTCATTGGCCACACGACATGTTTTTTTTTCCCAATGTCCTCTAACGAAAGTCATCCATGTTCGCCTCAGGGTCACTGGAATAAAACACAAAACCCACGCAGTAGTATTTCAATGAGGTGTAGCACCAAAATAATCATTTTCTAGCCCTGCCTATGGAGAAGAAGTAGGATCATTCAGTAGCACTTTAGTCAGGGTCACTGTGCAGAGGCCTTTGTACACAGAAGAGTACATCCTCTAACAACTTTGGTCGTGTACTGTATATAAGTATTGCAACGAGGCAGCAAATCAAGATGGATGAATATCTGTTCCGTTTTAGGCAGACTGGTATAGATGATAAACTCTATGAATTTCATTGCACAGTGGCACTTCCTACCTAATTTTTATTTTGTAGAGTGGTTGGCTCATAAGAAAGCACCTGAAATAAAGTGTGTCTGGAATTTGTGTGAAAAGGGATTGAGAGGCTCGTACATGGAATATTGGTGCTCACTAGCCTCGTACCACCATCCTGATCTGGCGAGCTTACATTCTGTTTCTCTGTCTATATACACTGTCTATATACACTGTTTATCTACACGGTCTATATAGACAATCTTCAAAAAGGCACTCCGCAGTGGTGCTTGATTGTAGACACCTGTGGCTGTGTAAATGACTGTTTGAATGTGTAAAGTTGTGCCTGCTAGAGTCATGTGGATTTGTGACGATAGCAGTATCGTCATGTTTTTTCCAGGGCAAAAATGTAAACGAAGCAGACCGAACACTTTGGTGCTTTAAAAACCCGCTGTATGTAAAATATTGTGTTATGCTGTAGCTTGGAAAGTAAACACATGTGACTCTGGATGACGACATGATGATGTTTGTTTCCAACATTAGGGCTGTTTTCCTAAACAAGTTAAATCCACTTCATGTTTTGTTTCCTTGCCTTAATGCTAATGAGTATTGCAATACTGGTATCGTCCCGGCCCTACGGTTATGTTATAGAAGTATACCTACACATCTTCTCCCAACTGACAGTCAAGGGATGGTTGATGACTTGAAGTGGCATGTTATTTTGTGGATCTCACCCTACAACCAAAGGACATCCCGTCTGGAACAAAGTAACTCTGTTGATTCCTGTGTTGTTCTAACTCCTGGTTAGAGATAGAAAAGCCATTTGTCCTGTTGGCGTGGTTACTGGGTGAATCTTATTTAACCCCATAACGGTTGGTCTGTTCAATTATGTGCTGATGGTGTGTTTTCCCCCTCAGGGAGAAAAGGGATATGAGTTGTTCTGTTCTGAGGTGTTGTCAACCTAACCTGTGATTGGCCTGAAGCTCTTTACCTGTCTGCTTCTTCACCATCGATGCCCAATAGCTGTACTTCAGAGTGTAACTGGTGCTCATCAGGAATTTATCTTAATATTTTACCCAAATTGTCCCTGTAACATTTAAGGTTCATGCATCCCATTTTAAAAGGAGATCATGGTTCATGCTTCCCATTTTAAAAGGAGATCATGGTTCATGCTTCCCATTTTAAAGGGAGATCATGGTTCATGCATCCCATTTTAAAGGGAGATCATGGTTCATGCTTCCCATTTTAAAGGGAGATCCCATTTTAAAGGGAGATCATGGTTCATGCTTCCCATTTTAAAGGGAGATCATGGTTCATGCATCCCATTTTAAAGGGAGATCATGGTTCATGCTTCCCATTTTAAAGGGAGATCATGGTTCATGCATCCCATTTTAAAGGGAGATCATGGTTCATGCTTCCCATTTTAAAGGGAGATCATGGTTCATGCTTCCCATTTTAAAGGGAGATCATGGTTCATGCTTCCCATTTTAAAGGGAGATCATGGTTCATGCTTCCCATTTTAAAGGGAGATCATGGTTCATGCTTCCCATTTTAAAGGGAGATCATGGTTCATGCATCCCATTTTAAAAGGAGATCATGGTTCATGCATCCCATTTTAAAGGGAGATCATGGTTCATGCTTCCCATTTTAAAGGGAGATCATGGTTCATGCTTCCCATTTTAAAGGGAGATCATGGTTCATGCTTCCCATTTTAAAGGGAGATCATGCTTCTCTCTCGCTCTCTCTTGACCTTTTATCAGCCTTTCCTTTTCCTTATACTGCCTCTACCAGTCTGCACTGTAATTAAAACCCTGTCCTAAATAACTCATGTGTTCCCGGCTGTTATATGGCTAAACTCTGTGAGACCAAAGACGTTGAAGACAGAGGCCTGGAAGCTGTTTACCAAACTGACATCTGTCTGTTGTCGTCCCCTGATTGTTTAGTCTTATCGGGGGACTGTTTTTGCTACTCCAGTGGTTGTGGATGGTAAGTTTTGGTTTGCCCATCTGAAGTGGCTGACAAAGTGCATGCTAGCACTGAGGGCATGGTGTGATGTGGCGTGCAGTCTGGGTTTGCTGTGTCTCTCGTGGTAAGGCATGGCGTGATGTGGCGTGAGGTCTGGGTTTGCTGTGTGTCTCTCGTGGTAAGGCATGGCGTGATGTGGCGTGAGGTCTGGGTTTGCTGTGTGTCTCTCGTGGTAGGGCATGGTGTGATGTGGCGTGAGGTCTGGGTTTGCTGTGTGTCTCTCGTGGTAGGGCATGGTGTGATGTGGCGTGAGGTCTGGGTTTGCTGTGTGTCTCGTGTGGTAGGGCATGGTGTGGTGTGGCGTGAGGTCTGGGTTTGCTGTGTGTCTCGTGAGGTAGGGCATGGTGTGGGTGTGGCGTGAGGTCTGGGTTTGCTGTGTGTCTCATGTGGTAGGGCATGGCGTGATGTGGCGTGAGGTCTGGGGTTTGCTGTATATCTCGTGTGGTAAGGCATTCTGTGGTGTGGCGTGAGGTCTGGGTTTGCTGTGTGTCTCGTGTGGTAGGGCATGGCGTGCGGTCTGGGTTTGCTGTGACTCTCGTGTGGTAGGGCATGGCGTGATGTGGCGTGCGGTCTGGGTTTGCTGTGTCACTCAAATCAAATTTTATTTATCACATACATATGGTTAGCAGATGTTAGTGCGAGTGTAGCGAAATGCTTGTGCTTCTAGTTCAGACAATGCAGTAATAACCAACAAGTAATCTAACCAACAATTCCAAAACTACTGTCTTATACACAGTGTAAGGGGATAAAGAATATGTACATAAAGATATATATGAATGAGTGATGGTACAGAGCAGCATAGGCAAGATACAGTAGATGGTATCGAGTACAGTATATACATATGAGATGTGTATGTAAACAAAGTGGCATGGTTAAAGTGGCTAGTGATACATGTATTACATAAGGATGCAGTCGATGATAGAGTACAGTATATACGTATGCATATGAGATGAATAATGTAGGGTACGTAACATTATATTAAGTAGCATTGTTTAAAGTGGCTAGTGATATATATTTTACATCATTTCCCATCAATTCCCATTATTAAAGTGGCTGTAGTCAGTGTCAGTGTGTTGGCAGCAGCACTCGTGTGGTAGGGCATGGCGTGATGTGGCATGCGGTCTGGGTTTGCTGTGTGTCTCGTGTGGTAGGGCATGGCGTGATGTGGCGTGCGGTCTGGGTTTGCTGTGTGTCTCGTGTGGTAGGGCATGGCGTGATGTGGCGTGGGGTCTGGGTTTGCTGTGTGTCTCGTGTGGTAGGGCATGGCGTGATGTGGCGTGCGGTCTGGGTTTGCTGTGTGTCTCGTGTGGTAGGGCATGGCGTGATGTGGCGTGCGGTCTGGGTTTGCTGTGTGTCTCGTGTGGTAGGGCATGGCGTGATGTGGCGTGAGGTCTGGGTTTGCTGTGTGTCTCTCGTGGTAAGGCATGGCGTGATGTGGCGTGAGGTCTGGGTTTGCTGTGTGTCTCTCGTGTGGTAGGGCATGGCGTGATGTGGCGTGAGGTCTGGGTTTGCTGTGTGTCTCGTGTGGTAGGGCATGGCGTGATGTGGCGTGAGGTCTGGGTTTGCTGTGTGTCTCGTGTGGTAGGGCATGACGTGATGTGGCGTGAGGTCTGGGTTTGCTGTGTGTCTCGTGTGGTAGGGCATGGTGTGATGTGGCGTGAGGTCTGGGTTTGCTGTGTGTCTCGTGTGGTAGGGCATGGCGTGATGTGGCGTGCGGTCTGGGTTTGCTGTGTGTCTCGTGTGGTAGGGCATGGTGTGATGTGGCGTGAGGTCTGGGTTTGCTGTGTGTCTCGTGTGGTAGGGCATGGCGTGATGTGGCGTGAGGTCTGGGTTTGCTGTGTGTGTCTCGTGTGGTAGGGCATGGCGTGATGTGGCGTGAGGTCTGGGTTTGCTGTGTGTGGCGTGTGGTAGGGCATGGCGTGATGTGGCGTGAGGTCTGGGTTTGCTGTGTGTCTCGTGTGGTAGGACATGGCGTGATGTGGCGTGCGGTCTGGGTTTGCTGTGTCACTCTTGTGGTAGGACATGGCGTGCGGTCTGGGTGTGGTAGGACATGGCGTGCGGTCTGGGTGTGGTAGGACATGGCGTGCGGTCTGGGTGTGGTAGGACATGGCGTGCGGTCTGGGTGTGGTAAGGCATGGTGTGCGGTCTGGGTTTGCTGTGTCTCGTGTGGTAGGACATGGCGTGCGGTCTGGGTGTGGTAACGCATGGCGTGCGGTCTGGGTTTGCTGTGTCTCTCGTGTGGTAGGACATGGCGTGCGGTCTGGGTGTGGTAGGACATGGCGTGCGGTCTGGGTGTGGTAGGACATGGCGTGCGGTCTGGGTGTGGTAGGGCATGGCGTGCGGTCTGGGTGTGGTAGGGCATGGCGTGCGGTCTGGGTGTGGTAGGGCATGGCGTGCGGTCTGGGTGTGGTAGGGCATGGCGTGCGGTCTGGGTGTGGTAGGGCATGGCGTGCGGTCTGGGTGTGGTAGGGCATGGCGTGCGGTCTGGGTGTGGTAGGGCATGGCGTGGTAGGACATCAGTGTGATTCGAACTCCCAACGCTGGAAGATTGTCTCTGCCCATTTCCCTGTGATCATGGCTCTCGACGCTCCAAAGCAAACAACTTTGTGCCTGAAGACCAGATGGACACACAACAATATTTAACCACATCTCTTTTTCTAGTATTGATTATGAAATGTAGCATTTCAGGGAGTTGTCAACAAAAGCCTGAAGTAAATGCTGCTTTGGTTTGTGTGTAACGAGTGTGATTGAAATGTACAGCACTACGATATCTGCAATATATTTGCAAAAGTCATACCTGTATAATTTGCCATTTGATGTAACCAGGCCTCATCTTTGATCTCTGACCTCTGTGTTGCAGTGAACTGTTGCAGTCCTTAGATATGTGTGACAACGACCCTGTTGCCATCGCTAGGTGCTTCGTCATGAAGGTTAGTGCAATTCCAATCCTATTATGCTGTGCATGATTCTCTGCCCCGCTGTAGAGTTTCATCCAGTGCTCGAAACCAGTAACTCGTCATCATTTTTGGTGGATAAACACTCCCTTTCGAACAGTATTGAGACTATGTAACATATCATTTGTTTCTTTCAGAGAGAGTATTTTGAGATCTATACACAGTACTGTACCAACTACCCAAAGTAAGTGAACTCTCTTAGCTGACCAGTGTACCTGGCGCATGTGCAGCTTTTACTGGCTCAACTGTTCACAGAAACAGACTGAGCATGTGAAGAAAACCATGGGGGGGGGTGTCTGCTACTGACACCTAGTGGTAGAAAGTATACTCTGTTTGCTGTGCTGTTACACACAAAAAAGGAGTTGGGTTGACCGCCTCATTACTGCTGGAACAGAGCAAATGAAATGACATCAAACCCCTGGAAAGCATGTGATTGATACCATTCTGCTCCAGTCATCCCCACGGGCCCGCCCTCCCCTATTAAAGTGCCACCAACCTCCTGTGCATCCTACACACCTACTAGTTGTGTTTTCAACCCACTCCAGAGATATGTACAAATTGTAGTCCATTTTCTCAAATTAAATGGGTGAGAAACAAAAAGGATGAATATGATCATATTGAAATGGGTAATTGGGGGAACATATGACACATATTGAAATGGGTAATTGGGGGAACATATGACACATATTGAAATGGGTAATTGGGGGAACATATGACACATATTGAAATGGGTAATTGGGGGAACATATGACACATATTGAAATGGGTAATTGGGGGAACATATGACACATATTGAAATGGGTAATTGGGGGAACATATGACACATATTGAAATGGGTAATTGGGGGAACATATGACACATATTGAATTGTAGAGAAAGGTGTGGAGATGTGCACCAGTTTCATCTGTTCACATAACTAAGTGTTGTAATGCAATTAATCAATCATTGTCCAATACTTTCATCTAGACTCTGTTTCTGTAGTACTGACCCGGTCCTCTCTCCATCTAGTTCTGTAGTACTGACCTGGTCCTCTCTCCATCTAGTTCTGTAGTACTGACCTGGTGCTCTCTCCATCTAGTTCTGTAGTACTGACCCGGTCCTCTCTCCATCTAGTTCTGTAGTACTGACCCGGTCCTCTCTCCATCTAGTTCTGTAGTACTGACTCGGTCCTCTCTCCATCTAGTTCTGTTTCTGTAGTACTGACCTGGTCCTCTCTCCATCTAGTTCTGTAGTACTGACCCGGTCCTCTCTCCATCTAGTTCTAGTTCTCTCCATCTAGTCTGTTCTGTAGTACTGACCTGGTCCTCTCTCCATCTAGTTCTGTTTCTGTAGTACTGACCTGGTCCTCTCTCCATCTAGTTCTGTAGTACTGACCTGGTCCTCTCTCCATCTAGTTCTGTTTCCTGGTCCTCTCTCCATCTAGTACTGACCTGGTCCTCTCTCCATCTAGTTCTGTAGTACTGACCTGGTCCTCTCTCCATCTAGTTCTGTAGTACTGACCCGGTCCTCTCTCCATCTAGTTCTGTTTCTGTAGTACTGACCTGGTCCTCTCTCCATCTAGTTCTGTAGTACTGACCTGGTCCTCTCTCCATCTAGTTCTGTAGTACTGACCTGGTCCTCTCTCCATCTAGTTCTGTAGTACTGACCCGGTCCTCTCTCCATCTAGTTCTGTAGTACTGACCCGGTCCTCTCTCCATCTAGTTCTGTAGTACTGACCCGGTCCTCTCTCCATCTAGTTCTGTAGTACTGACCCGGTCCTCTCTCCATCTAGTTCTGTGGCTGCTCTGACAGACTGCATGAGGAACAAGTCCTTGGCCAAGTTGTTCCGGGAGCGGCAGGCCTCACTAAAACGCTCCCTTCCCCTGGGCTCCTACCTGCTCAAGCCTGTACAGAGAATCCTCAAGTACCACCTATTGCTTCAGGTACAGAGATGGGATCAGTTTTGCCTTTTTAGATCATAATGAATAAGATGTATATGGACAGGGGGGCGACCGACCTGATCCTAGATCAGGGCCAATGTCCACAAAGTGTCTCAGAGAAGAGTGTTGATCTAGGATCAGTTTAGCCTTTTAGATCACAATCAATACAATTATTTTGACAGGTCCTAGATCAGCACTAATACTATTGGAATACAGCCTGTTGAGAGGCTCAAGTATCACAGTTGCTCCAGGTAGTTGCTCCAGGTAGTTTGCTCCAGGTAGTTTGCTCCAGGTAGTTTGCTCCAGGTAGTTTGCGCCAGGTAGTTGTGCCAGGTAGTTTGCTCCAGGTGCTCCAACTAACCACCAAAGGAATGCCCTGCCATAGCATCCTGGTTCAAATACTTTTAAAATGCATAAATGCATCTTTCCTTCCTACCCTCCCTTGAATTATCACTGATCTGACAAACATTGATAGGTGTAAAGATGGGTTTCCACTTCATAGATTTCCCCTATCCATCCATGACAGATCAGTAATTACTCTTGAGAATGGGAGGAAGAAAGGATGCATTTTTGAAGGAACCAACTCGTGTTCTCCAAAGCAGCTTGAAATTATTCAGATATATTGACACCGTAGGTTCAACTTCTTACTAGAACAAACAGAACATCTCTCACTAAAAAGCCATGTCTGTGGGAAGTGCACTAGTTTAAATAACTATTGTGTTCCCTCTGCAGGAGATAGCCAAGCACTTTGACCCACAAGAGGAGGGCTATGAGGTAGTGGAGGAAGCCATCTACACCATGACAGGCGTGGCCTGGTACATCAACGACATGAAGAGGAAACACGAGCATGCCGTTCGACTGCAGGTTAGCAGACGCCTCCTTCATGCAAACAAACACGCAAACATCCATATATACATATTCTGAGACAATTACGAAATGATTGCCACACAGAGCTGAACAGACGCCTCCTTCATGCAAACCCTAACACAAACATGCAAACAACCATATATACATATTCTGAGACAATTATGAAATGATTACCATAGAGAGCTGAACACAAACACCCTGTGTAATCAATGTGAATAAGCCCCTCACACATTAATAAACATTTAAACCCACTGGCCGTCTGTCTAATCCTTATTTTACATTTTTTAAATTTGATCTTTATTTAACTAGGCAAATCAGTTGAGAACTCATTCTTATTTTCAATGACTGCATAGTGGGTTAACTGCCTGTTCAGGGGCAGAACGACAGATTTTTACCTTGTCAGCTCGGGGATTCGATCTTGAAACCTTTCGTTTACTAGTCCAACGCTCTAACCACGAGGTTACCTGCCGCTATCCTGTCTCATGTGGTGCTGTTATTACATTTCATTTAGGCAGGTCAGGTCCGTGCATGTGAAGAGGCTCTGTCCCAAATGGCACATCATATCCTATAGTGCATTACTTTTTCACCAGAGGCCCCTAGGGGTCCTGGTCAAAACTAGTGCACTATAGAGGGAATAAGGTGCCATTTGGGACACATCCCAATGTTCTGAACATCAATTACAAACCCTCCATGGTTCTCCTCTCTTGTTAAACTAGATTGAGTGTACAACATTTCTGACCAGAGACCCTCACAGAGTAGCCCTCGCAGGGCAATACATGGGAGCTTGTCGTCAAAGGCTGTGTAAAAATAAACAGCGACTACATTGTGTTCTTAGACTAATTTCTCATGGGGCCAGTTATTTACTGGTCATTGGAATATATTTGTTTATCATGTGCAGTTAGGCTTGATTATGTATTTAACTCTGGAGGATCTATTAACCGTAAACGATAGTGCCTTCGGAAAGTATTCAGACACCTAGACTTTTTTCACATTTTGTTATGTCACAGCCTTATTCTAAAATGGATTCCATAAATGAAGGTCTTCAACAATCTACACACAATACCCCATAATGACAAAGCATTATTTTAAAACAGGTTTTTAGACATTTTTGCAAATGTATTAAACATAAAAATTAAAAAAACATATTTACATAAGTATTCAGACCCTTTGCTAGGAGACTTTTAGCTCAGTGCATCCTTGTCCTGTAGCTCAGTTGGTAGAGCATCCTTGAGAGGGAAGTTTCAATACCACCCATACGTAGAATGTATGCACACATGACTGTAAGTCCATAAAAGCGTCTGCTAAATGGTCGATCATCCTTGAGATGTTTCTACAACTTGATTGGAGTCCACCTGTGGTAAATTCAATTGATTGGACATGATTTGGAAAGGCTGTCTATATAAGGTCCCACAGTTGACAGTGCATGTCAGAGCAAAAAACCAAGCCATGAGGTCGAAGGAATTGTCCGTAGAGCTCCGAGACAGGATTATGTCAGAGCACAGATCTGGAGAAGGGTAACAAAACATTTCTGCAGCATTGAAGGTCCCCAAGAACACAGTAGCCTTCATCATTATTAAATGGAAGAAGTTTGGAACCACCAAGACTCTTCCTAGAGCTGCCCCCTGCCAAACTGAGCAATCGGGGGAGAAGGGCCTTGGTCTGGGAGGTGACCAAGAACCGGATGGTCACTCTGTCAGAGCTCCTCTGTGGAGATACAACCATCTCTGCAGCACTCCACGAGTAAGGCCTTTATGGTAGTGGCCAGACATGACAGCCCGCTTGGAGATTGCCAAAAGGCACCTAAAGGACTCTGACCATGAGAAACAAGATTATCTGGTCTGATGAAACTAAGATTGAACTCTTTGGCCTGAATGCCAAGTGTCACGTTTGGAGGAAACCTGGCACCATCCCTACGGTGAAGCACGGTGGTGGCAGCATCATGCTGTGGGGATGTTTTTCAGTGACAGGGACTGGGAGATAAGTCAGGATCGAGGCAAAGATGAACAGAGCAAAGTACAGAGAGATCCTTGATGAAAACATTCCAACAGGACAACGGCTTAAAATCAATTGTTATTGGTCACATACACATATTTAGCAGACGTTACTGCGGGTACAGTGAAAGGCTTTAGTTCCTAGATCCTACAGTGCTGTAGTAATTCACAACAATACACACATCTGAAAGCAAAAGAATGTAATTAAGAAATATATCAATATTAGGTTGAGCAATGTCAGAGTGGCATTGACATTTTTATTTATTTTTTAACCTTTATTTAACTAGGCAAGTCATAAGAAATTCTTGTAATAACGGCCTACCGTGGCACAGTGGCCAACTGCCTTGTTCAGGAGCAGAATGACAAATGTTTACCTTGTCAGCTTGGGGATTTGATCCAGCAACCCATTCGGTTACTGACCCAACGCTCTAACCACTAGGCTACCTGCCGCCCCAATACAGTAGAATGGAATACAGTATATACCTACGAGATGAGTAAAGCATTATATAAACATTATTTACGTGTTCAAAGATTCCAATTCTATGTATATATAGCCTCTATCAAGTCAAATGTTATTTGTCACATGCAGATGTTAATGTGAGTGTAGCGAAATTCATGTGCTTCTATTTCCCGACAATGCAGTAATATCTAACAAGTAATTAACAAATTCACAAAACTATCTTATACACACAAATGTAAAGTGATGAATAAGAATATGTACATATAAATATTTGGATGAGCGATGGCTGCGCGGCATAGGCAAGATGCAGTAGATGGTATAGAATACAGTATATACATATGAGATTAATAATGTAAGATATGTAAACATTATTAAAGTGGTGTTTTTTAAAGTGACTTGTGACCTTTTATTAATAAGTCAATTTATTAAAGTGGCCAGAGATCTGAGTCTATGTTGGCAGCAACCTCTGTTAGTGATGGCTGTTTAACAGTGATGGCCTTGAGATAGAAGCTGGGTTTTTTTTCACCTTAGAAGCTCTAAGGTGCAGGGTTGCGTAACCAGGCGGAAGCCGGCTAGTGATGGCTATTTAAGTCTGATGGCCTGTTTTTGATTCTCTCTGTCCCAGCTTTGATGCTCATGTGATTGTTTTCCTTGATTATCTTTTTGGCCTTCCTGTCATTTCCTTCCTCCTCTGACAAGACTTCACTGCTCAAAATACCCTCTAATATACCCCCAACGATCCCCCAAAACACCCCCAACGATCCCCCAAAACACCCCCAAACCCCCACCCCCAACGATCCCCCAAAATCCCCCCACACCCCAACGATCCCCCCAAAACACCCCCAACGATCCCCCCAAAAACACCCCCAACGATCCCCCAAAATACCCCCAACGATACAAAATACCCCCAAAACACCCCCAACGATACAAAATACCCCCAAAACACCCCCAACGATACAAAACACCCCCCATCAACCTGGATAAACTCAATACCCCTATAAATACACACCTTCAAGAAACACCCTTGAGCATTTTGGGGAAATGAATTGCTTATCATTGTTTGTGCCACAATTATACCTTTTTCACCCTATGATGTCTATTGCTGTTGGGTGTTTAATAAATAGGTGCTCCTTCATCACCTCATCTGTGTTGGCTTGTCCAGGAGGTCCAGTCTTTGCTGATCAACTGGAAAGGACCGGATCTGACCACGTACGGGGAACTGGTCCTGGAGGGCACCTTCAAGGTCCACCGGGCCAAGAACGAGCGCACACTCTTTCTCTTCGACCGCATGCTCCTCATCACCAGGCGCAGAGGAGAGCACTACGTCTTCAAGACCCTCATCTCGGTGAGTGCTGCTTGCTGGGGTCAAGGGTTAAGGGGTCAGGATTTGTCAACCCTGTTGTCCTGCGTTTTTTTCCCTGTTTGAAATCCGATTTTGTTTTGTAAAGTCTCCATTATATTCCAATCACTTAGTTTGAATGGCGAAAAGTAATGTATTGTGTGTTGCAATTATTGTATATTCATTATTAGGGGATTTATGTAAATTTGCACTTGTGCTCTGATAATGTCTTATTAATGGTCCCTAAGGGGATTATTGAAGACTTATTGAGTTGAATTTTAAAAACAGCTGTGTGTTTTGGCTTATCTGTGGTTTGTCCCATTGGTCTAAACTAACTTCCTGTCGTCGTTTCCTTTCTTTCCTGATGATGAATGACAGATTAGGTAGTAGGACTGGAACTGATCTACTCCTTTCCTGATGATGAATGACAGATTATATATATATGCCATTTAGCAGTAGGACTGGAACTGATCTACTCCTTTCCTGATGATGAATGACAGATTAGGTAGTAGGACTAGAAATGATCTACTCCTTTCCTGATGATGAATGACAGATTAGGTAGTAGGACTGGAAATGATCTACTCCTTTCCAGATGATGAATGACAGATTAGGTAGTAGGACTGGAAATGATCTACTCCTTTCCTGATGATGAATGACAGATTAGGTAGTAGGACTGGAAATGATCTACTCCTTTCCAGATGATGAATGACAGATTAGGTAGTAGGACTGGAAATGATCTACTCCTTTCCTGATGATGAATGACAGATTAGGTAGTAGGACTGGAAATGATCTACTCCTTTCCAGATGATGAATGACAGATTAGGTAGTAGGACTGGAAATGATCTACTCCTTTCCTGATGATGAATGACAGATTAGGTAGTAGGACTGGAAATGATCTACTCCTTTCCTGATGATGAATGACAGATTAGGTAGTAGGACTGGAAATGATCTACTCCTTTCCTAATGATGAATGACAGATTAGGTAGTAGGACTAGAACTGATCTACTCCTTTCCTGATGATGAATGACAGATTAGGTAGTAGGACTAGAACTGATCTACTCCTTTCCTGATGATGAATGACAGATTAGGTAGTAGGACTGGAAATGATCTACTCCTTTCCTAATGATGAATGACAGATTAGGTAGTAGGACTGGAAATGATCTACTCCTTTCCTGATGATGAATGACAGATTAGGTAGTAGGACTGGAACTGATCTACTCCTTTCCTGATGATGAATGACAGATTAGGTAGTAGGACTGGAACTGATCTACTCCTTTCCTGATGATGAATGACAGATTAGGTAGTAGGACTGGAACTGATCTACTCCTTTCCTGATGATGAATGACAGATTAGGTAGTAGGACTGGAACTGATCTACTCCTTTCCTGATGATGAATGACAGATTAGGTAGTAGGACTGGAACTGATCTACTCCTTTCCTGATGATGAATGACAGATTAGGTAGTAGGACTGGAACTGATCTACTCCTTTCCTGATGATGAATGACAGATTAGGTAGTAGGACTGGAACTGATCTACTCCTTTCCTGATGATGAATGACAGATTAGGTAGTAGGACTGGAACTGATCTACTCCTTTCCTGATGATGAATGACAGATTAGGTAGTAGGACTGGAACTGATCTACTCCTTTCCTGATGATGAATGACAGATTAGGTAGTAGGACTGGAACTGATCTACTCCTTTCCTGATGATGAATGACAGATTAGGTAGTAGGACTGGAAATGATCTACTCCTTTCCTAATGATGAATGACAGATTAGGTAGTAGGACTGGAAATGATCTACTCCTTTCCAGATGATGAATGACAGATTAGGTAGTAGGACTGGAAATGATCTACTCCTTTCCTAATGATGAATGACAGATTAGGTAGTAGGACTGGAAATGATCTACTCCTTTCCTAATGATGAATGACAGATTAGGTAGTAGGACTGGAACTGATCTACTCCTTTCCAGATGATGTAGGACTGGAAATGATCTACTCCTTTCCTAATGATGAATGACAGATTAGGTAGTAGGACTGGAAATGATCTACTCCTTTCCAGATGATGAATGACAGATTAGGTAGTAGGACTGGAACTGATCTACTCCTTTCCTGATGATGAATGACAGATTAGGTAGTAGGACTGGAACTGATCTACTCCTTTCCTGATGATGAATGACAGATTAGGTAGTAGGACTGGAACTGATCTACTCCTTTCCTGATGATGAATGACAGATTAGGTAGTAGGACTGGAACTGATCTACTCCTTTCCTGCGTCAGTGATATTGACGGACCCGATTCTTTTCTGTGGTTTATGAATATTTTCTAACTTGTTTTTTTTTTTCATTTTTTTTTTTTTTTTCAAACTTTCTTCCACCTTCCTGATATGTCACGTTTGTCTTTCCTATCTTTCTGGTGACACCGGGTTTGATCAGTGTTCATCAGTGTCCCCTACACACTGAATTAATGAATATACTTTAGTATTACATCTCATTTTTCCTATTTGAGTGCGGACCAATCTTTTCTCTTCACTATATTTCATTCGGTTGTCATGTCTCTCCTGTTTGTTGGGCTACAGTGTTCCACCCTGATGCTAATCGAGAGTGCCAAGGACTCTCTAAGCTTCAGCGTCACTCACTACAAGCACCCCAAGCAGCCCCACACAGTGCAGGTGAGTGAGGGAGACCTCTCAACCAACCGCACAGTACCACAGTGGCTAATTAATGGGAATTCAGACATAGTAGGAGAACAGTAAGACACATTAGTAGTGGACTTTTAGAATCATGAATGCCATAGTTCAGCATGTGAATCAGATTACAGTATTGTGTGTGGGGAGGTTGGTTTTTATAACCTCGAAGGGACCAGACGTCCTCACAAAGATAGTAAAATAAGGGAAAAAACTAACAAGTGGGGACATTTCACTGGTCCCCACAAGGACAAAAGGCAGTTTTAGATTTAAGGGTCAGGGTTATGAGTTAGCTTTTGGGTTGGGGAAAATAGGAATTTGAATGGGAATCATTTGTTTGGTCCCCCACAAGGATAGTAATGCATGTGTGTGTGTGTGTGTGTGTGTGTGTGTGTGTGTGTGTGTGTGTGTGTGTGTGTGTGTGTGTGTGTGTGTGTGTGTGTGTGTGTGTGTGTGTGTGTGTGTGTGTGTGTGTGTGTGTGTGTGTGTGTGTTCATGGCTGATTCTGATAATACAACTGTATGAATATTTAAAGTAGGTCAACTCTCACCTTGCAGCCATTGTTCCTGTTGTGTAATAATGTAGACTAGATTGAAATAAGGCCTGCTGTTCATAAGAACCTGCACCTGTAGAATGTAGGTGTATTGATGTACTGGCTTGGTTTTTGCCAAAACAAATAATCATTACGCCATCATTATCATAGCCATAAAACTGTCTTTTGTTTTTGGTGTTTGTTTTTTCTTTACTGTAGTGAATTCTCTGTGGGAATGCATAGGAACTTACCTGCTCCATCTCTCACCCCCTTACCCTCAGGCCAAGACTGTGGAAGAGAGAAAACTATGGGCCCATCACATCAAAAGGATCATTCTAGAAAACCATCAAGCCATCATCCCTCAGAAGGTACATATGAGGTGCTATTGCTAATATTAAAGAGGGAAGGGGGTAATCTAAGGGGGGATAGCTGACGGTTGTTTTTGTGTTTCTTTTTATCAGGCAAAGGAGGCCATCTTAGAAATGGACTCGATTTGTGAGTATTCGTAGTGATTATTAATGCACTTTTCTGCCCAGCCACATATTTTTATATCCAAGCAACATCGGAATGAAGTTCATTTATTTAAGAGTGGCGGAGAGGGATGCTTTTAATATACTGACCAAAAATATAATAAGCAACATGTAACAATTTCAAAGATTTTACGGAGTTACAGTTCATATAAAGAAATCAGTCAATTGAAATCAGTTCATTGGGCCCTAATCTATGGATTTCACATGACTGGGCAGGGGTGCTGCCATGGGTGGTTCTGGCTCCCAAGTGGCTTGGCCAGGCCCAGCCAATCAGACTTAGTTTTTCTCCACAAAAGGGCTTTATTACAAACAGAAGTACTCCTCAGTTTCATCAGCTGTCTGGGTGGCTGGTCTCAGACGATCCCACTGGTGAAGAAGCCGGATATGGAGCTCATAGACTGGCAAATTCTCGAAAACAATGTTGGAGGCAGTTTATGGTAAAGACATTAGCATACAATTATCTGGCAGCAGCTCTGGTGGACATTGCATTGTTGCATTCTGTGGCATTGTGTTGTGTGACAAAACTGCATATTTTAGAGCTGTGTTTTATTGTCCCCAGCACAAGATGCACCTGTGTAATAATCAGATTCCTCATATGTCACATCTGTCTGGTGGATAGATTATCTTGGCAAAGGAGAAATGCTCTCTAACAGGGATGTACCCATTTTAGAGAAAGAAGCTTTTTGTACATGTGGAACATTTCTGGGATCTATTATTTCAGCTCATGAAACATGGGACAAACACTTCAGATGTTGCGTTTCATGTTTTTGTTCAGTATAGATTAGGTTATTTATTAATAAATATTATAGAAATTATGGAATGGCAGTCGTTGTGTATTTATTATTTCAGACTGACTGCCTCCTCTTAAAGGACTCTTCATTAGTACTTGACTAGAATATATGTATTAATTATATACAAAAGCCACACACTGTAATAATATTGGAAAGTGAGTGGATTGACCATCATGCGTCAGAATGTATGCACACATGACTGTAAGTCGCTTTGGATAAAAGCGTCTGCTAAATGGCATTTTATTATTATTATTATTATTATTAGCTGAATTTCATTCTTCAATATTTGAGTATTTATTGTTCTTGGATCATGATGTCATTGGACTATCAGTTCATCGGATTCATGATTTGTAAGTCTGTTACCGCATGTTTGTCTCTGTGCCTAAAAGACCCATCAAAGTTCCGGTACAGTCCAGAGAGAATGAAAAAGGCCATGTCCTGCCAATCAGACGAGTTTCCCAGAGAAGGTCGTCAGGGGCGACGGCAGTCAGGTAAGCACCCAACTTTAGTCCTGAAACTCAAATATCTATTATTGATGTGTAAACCATTCACTGCTGTGTATGTGAACGTACAGGGAAATTATATGGGGAGACATATTATGACTCTAGTGTTTTCAAATGTTGATTTGATTTGGCCAATGTTCAAATTGTGTGTCAGTCACGTAGCTAACGGTTACTCTACATGCTTTGTTAGCCTGATTTCAGATTTGGCTTTACGTGTCACATTTACATAACTCAAATATTGTGTCTCACTGAAAAGGATTTGACAATGACCATCTATGCAGTTTTTTGAATTGTGATGAGGCGGGGACTGTCTGAAGTGGCTCTCTTTTGAGATGTGCTCATTGTCTATTTCTCTCTCAGAACCGACCAAACAGATCCTGAAGAACACCAAAGGTAAGGACACAAGGCTTTCATCCCAACCAATTTCATGTCATCATCAGCCATTATGACAAACACCTCTGAGAACCTTTTTGTGACTGTTCAGAACCTACTTCCTCTGTGTAATAGTCACAGTTGGTAACCAAATATGAAAGGGTTAGCTTGAGGAAATGCGCATCTCCTATGATGCTGGTGCAAATGGTGGATTCTATGTCTAGTATTTGGTATTTTATTCGGATCCCCATTACCTCCTGCCAAGGCAGCCACGACTCTTCCTGGGGTCCAAACTGAAACAAAACGACACATCAAAACAATAGTCTACATCATTAATAAAACAATAGGTCACATAGACGTCGTTCACTGTACAAATGGACGCTGCTCCACCAGTGTGTGATGAGGGACCATCACACAGCAGGTGCTTCAAAGAAACTGTGGGTAGCAGTAAAAGGAAAGCACCTTTGTCCTCATTTTGGGGAGAACAAAAGCTAAGGTCTTTTACTTCTCCCTCTGAAATGAGAGCATAAAAGCCCCTTGGTTGCTCCATCAAGTGTCTCTCCAGCTCTTTTCTAGTAGTCAAATGTGGTTTGGAGAGCCGATCAGTGTCTCTTGCCCATTCGATTGATTCAGACTTTTAGTGAAAAATGATTAGCATTATTCATTTTATTTTCTCATGCTCTTTGTGTGGTGTGACAGAGAGCTAGGTTTAGTCCAAGCAAACAATGTTGTCGGACTGCAGACTGACTAATTAATTTTCCAAACTCTATATGGAACTGTCAGTCATATGATACTTTGGCAAGGTTTCGTCTAAGGATATTAGACTAATTCATTGGAGAAGCAAACTCAATTTCATCATCAGGGAGGTATCATTGTCATTGAGTGCATTTTAATTTGACTTAATTGACTGAATAGTTATCTTTTTGTCCCTTTTTTTATTACATTTTTTAAATATTTCTCTTCCCTTCTTGTTCACCTGTCCTGTTACCGGTGGGGATCCTACAGCCGTCCTCAAGGTAAGCCCAGAGTGATCCATTTCAAATTGTACTTGATAACAAAGAAGTGCTCTATTATGCTGCACTTATCTCTGCTCTCAAAGTCCAGCCGAGGGGAATTTACGGTTAACATGCCGTTCAAAGATGGCTAACGTCATACAAAGGAAGGCTTTTTTTTTTTTCTAAGTGAGAGGAAACGTACATCTGTAGATGGACATTTAATTTAGTGGCCTTAAATTCAGGAAATGACCGTTTATATTTTGGAACTGCCCTCTGGTTGCTTTCCCATCATTATTTCAGAACAAATGAACAGAATTCTATTCAATTTTCACCCCATGCAGTGTCTTATCCAAAGGCGGGGGGAAATCTGAACTCGATGTGAAATGCATGTCTTGTCAATTGGCAATCAGTGTCTTATTCCCAGGCACTTTAGGGGTCTTTTTTTAACCTTTATTTAACTAGGCAAGTCAGTTAAGAACAAATTCTTATTTTCAATGACGGCCTAGGAACAGTGGGTTAACTGCCTGTTCAGGGGCAGAACGACAGATTTGTACCTTGTCAGCTCGGGGGTTTGAACTTGCAACCTTCCGGTTACTAGTCCAACACTCTAACCACTAGGCTACCCTACCTCCTCTACACTCTAACCACTAGGCTACTCTGCCGTCTTAATAGGAACCATCCTGTTGCTCTGTCTGGGATTTACTGTAGCTCTATAATGTCACCACATGTGGGTATGAGACTATTTTTGTAATAGGGCTCATGTTTTCACACAATCCAGAGTATTTGCTGAGTGTGTGGAGATACCCAACAGGCTTTACTGAATAGGTCGTGAGGAGGTTCGTCAGACAAAATGCATTGTATGATCTGTGTGACTTCACGCTACAGCATGCAGACAGCGAAGGAGCCCTACCAGACGACCCGCGCTCCATTCAGGCAGCCGCTAGCGTCAGCACCCTGGGCTCGAGCCTAGGCGAGTCCGAGGCTGAGAGGCCTAGTGTGGAGGAGGAAGACGAAGAAGAAGAAGTGGAGGAGGATATGGGCCTTAGGAAGGGCTCATTTGAGAGGCTAAGCCCCAGTGACATTGAGGAGCCGAGGACAGGGTCATCATCCCACAAGGGCAGGGCGACTCTGGGGGAGGAATGTGACTCGGATGATATTCTGATGGAGGAAGACCAGGTAGAGGACTTTGCCAGTTCCATGCTGGCCGCCATCTCCTGCTGGCACTATAGAGCCAGGGCTTTGCTTTCCATGGGGGTCACAACGGTGAGGCTCTAGGTGCCACCATCGGGTTTCCTTCTTCTTCTAAGCTTTGTAGCTACCCCCCTCCAGTCCCCAGCTTGGCCACGTTGGTCCACCCTAGTCTAGCCCAGAGTCTTGTCAGCCATAACCTACTAATGTCTTGGATAACCCCTTGTCAATGCTATTCGCATCCTGCAAACAGCGACTGACTTTCATGTATGGTGCTCCGTCTAAGCATGGATGCTCTTTGTCTCAATGCTTTCTACATTCAACTGCGTTAGACTACTAGATGCATGATCGTCATACTCCCGGAGTACCTCTAATGCTGCTTATGTGGATTGACTGTGCTTTGTGCTTGTGTGAGAGACTGTGCTTTGTGCTTATGTTGATTGACTGTGCTTTGTGCTTGTGTGAGTGACTGTGCTTTGTGCTTATGTTGATTGACTGTGCTTTGTGCTTGTGTGAGTGACTGTGCTTTGTGCTTGTGTGAGTGACTGTGCTTTGTGCTTGTGTGAGTGACTGTGCTTTGTGCTTGTGTGAGTGACTGTGCTTTGTGCTTGTGTGAGTGACTGTGCTTTGTGCTTGTGTGAGTGACTGTGCTTTGTGCTTGTGTGAGTGACTGTGCTTTGTGCTTGTGTGAGTGACTGTGCTTTGTGCTTGTGTGAGTGACTGTGCTTTGTGCTTGTGTGAGTGACTGTGCTTTGTGCTTGTGTGAGTGACTGTGCTTTGTGCTTGTGTGAGTGACTGTGTTTTGTGCTTGTGTGAGTGACTGTGCTTTGTGCTTGTGTGAGTGACTGTGCTTTGTGCTTGTGTGAGTGACTGTGCTTTGTGCTTGTGTGAGTGACTGTGCTTGTGTGAGTGACTGTGCTTTGTGCTTGTGTGAGTGACTGTGCTTGTGTGAGTGACTGTGCTTGTGTGAGTGACTGTGCTTGTGTGAGTGACTGTCGGTGCTGCAAAAACAAGGGGACGAATGGAACCTTATTAATTTCTATTTAACTGACAAAATGACCTTTTGTTGGTTTGCTGCCATTAACAATGTCGTTGTCATTGCCTCTTGTGAATCTCTCAATTAAAAAGGAAGGGTAGGTAACTGCCCTCATCTCTCAGTTTAGCACAAACCTTGGCTCACTCTGACACTGCTCCCAGGACAGGTACATACTAAGAAAATAGGAGTCACCCTTTTCTGTTTGTGCTCTAAACTACTGACCAGTCCTGAAGAAGTTCTGCATGCATAGTGTCTTGTTTAAATCAGCTCATCTATAAATGTCATCTATAAAAACATCCCCCCGGTATTTTCTCATTTGTCTGTTTATTTATGCTGAACTAAAATAAGCGTTTGCTGCTACTTGAGTGTCAGTCTGACATTAGCGTCGTCTGTTAACACAACACTGATTTGCACGTCTGCTGGGATTGATCAACTAATGGTGTGTGCATAGAGTGCTGTTGATAATGACGTTTGCTGATTCACAACACATGCTTTACCTGGCTCTAATCCCCTTGCAAATGCATCGTCGTCTGTATTTTCAGACTCAAATAATGAGTCCCATTCTTACGATGTACATCTTGAACAGACCAGTATCATCTTTCACTCTTGTAATTAAAGTAATATGAGACTATAGGGTCCAAAATAACAGATTTATTGGCAATTTATACAATTTTATGAAAACAATCTTGAAGACAAATGTTGTATTATTGCTTATCAAGATTTATTAGCCCTGTCTTGGCTGAGGTTAGGAAGCTAATTCTAAATATTTTTAAACCTGGTTCTAAAATGATCTTTTTCTTCCTGAAGGATGAAGAGGGAGACGATGTAGTTGAGGAGAATGGGTCTTACAAAGAGAATGGGATTTCATCTGGTCCTGTGTTACAGTCGGAGACAGAGCAAAGCACCTCCATCGCGGAAAAGGTAAAGACGTGCCAGAGCTGGTCGGTGTTTGTGCCTCCTCACTGTACCGTCTGAATCTGTGAAAAATCAAACATCATCCTGGGGATGGAGGGAAAACATTGCTCATCCGCTGTCCACTCCACTTTCATCTGTCTCAAGTTTCTGGGTTTGATCTTCACCACTTCCCCTGCTTCAGCCAGGGCCACTGACATTATTCAGTGAAACGTTATGCCCATCTGTCTCAAGTTTCTGGGTTTGATCTTCACCACTTCCCCTGCTTCAGCCAGGGCCACTGACATTATTCAGTGAAACGTTATGCCCATCTGTCTCAAGTTTCTGGGTTTGATCTCTCTCAAGTTTCTGGGTTTGATCTTCACCACTTCCCCTGCTTCAGCCAGGGCCACTGACATTATTCAGTGAAACGTTATGCCCATCTGTCTCAAGTTTCTGGGTTTGATCTTCACCACTTCCCCTGCTTCAGCCAGGGCCACTGACATTATTCAGTGAAACGTTATGCCCATCTGTCTCAAGTTTCTGGGTTTGGTCTTCACCACTTCCCCTGGGGGGGGGGGTGGCAATGTCACTTAATTTTTACTTTCTGTCATAAAGAACACATTTTCTACCTAATAAAAAAATGCATTCCTTCCAATCTTGAGGTTAAGTATAAAAAATGCTATATGCCTGTTAAGTGCCAAATAAAGTAACATGGTTGACAACCTCATCTTAAATCAGCCATCAATCTCTTTTTGACGACAGGGGGAATGGAAGCTTTTTGTGTGCAACAGGTAGGGGCAATTCAATGCAAGCTCAACTAAATCTATTCAGACCCCTTGACTTATTTACCACACCAGTGGTCAATTCAATGAATTGGACATGATTTGGAAAGGCACACACCTGTCTATATAAGGTCCCACAGTTGACAGTGCATGTCAGAGCAAAAAAACAAGCCATGAGGTCGAAGGAATTGTCCGTAGATCTCCGAGACAGGACTGTGTCAAGGCACAGATCTGGGGAAGGGTACCGAAATATTTCTGTAGCTTTAAAAGGTTCCCAAGAACACAGTAGCCTCCATCATTCTTAAATGGAAGAAGTTTGGAACCACCAAGACTCTTCCTAGAGCTGCCCCCTGCCAAACTGAGCAATAGGGGGAGAAGGGCCTTGGTCAGGGAGGTGACCAAGAACCCGATGGTCACTCTGACAGAGCTCCAGAGTTCCTCTGTGGAGATGGTTGTCCTTCTGGAAGGTTCTCCCATCTCTGCAGCACTCCATCAATTAGGCCTTTATGGTAGAGTGGCCAGACAGAAGCCACTCCTCAGTAAAAGGCACATGACAGTCCGCTCGGAGTTTACTAAAAGGCACCTTAAAGCAAGGTTCTCTGGTCTGATGAAACCAAGAATGTCTGGAGGAAACCTGGAAACATCCCTACGGTGAGGCATGATAGTGACAGCATCATGCTGTGGTTATTTTTTTCTGCGGTAGAGACTGGATGACTAGTCAGGATCGATGGAAATATGAACGGAGCAAAGTTCAAAGAGATCCTCGATGAAAACCTGCTCCAGAGTGCTCAGGACCTCAGACTGGAGCGAAGGTTCACCTTCCAACAGGACAACGATCCTAAGCACACAGCCAAGACAATGCAGGAGTGGCTTTGGGACAAGTCTCTGAATGTTCTTGAGTGGCTCAGCCAGTGCCGGGACTTGAACTCGATCGAACATCTGTGGAAAGAGACCTGAAAATAGCTGTGCAGCGACGCTTCCCGACCAACCTGACAGAGGTTGAGGATCCGCAGAGAAGAATTGGAGAAACTCCCCAAATACAGGTGTGCCAAGCTTGTTTCTTCATTAACAAGAATACTCAAGCCTGTGATCACTGCCAAGGTGCTTCAACAAAGTACTGAGTAAAGTGTCTGAATACTTACTTAAATGTGATATTTCAGGTTTTTTTTGGTCAAGTTTTGCTTTGTCATTATGTAGATTGAGGTGGGGAAAAAATATTTTATGCATTTTAGAATAAGGCTGGAATGTAACAAAATGTGGAAAAAGTCAAGGAGTCTGAATACTTTTCAAATGTTTTCAGTTGAAGTCAGAAGTTTGCATACACTTATGTTGGAGACATTAAAACTAGTTTTTCTATTTTTGCAACCAATAGAATTAAAATATATATATATATATTTGACCTTTATTTAACTAGGCAAGTCAGTTAAGAACAAATACTTATTTTTAATGACGGCCTAGGAACAGAATGTTATATATAGTGGGGATACAACCATCCCAGCTCTGCAGACTGTGCTGCGAAGAGACAGAATCATTTGTTTTGGTTCTGTCCATATGTACAGTTCAAGTCGGAAGTTTACATACACTTCGGTTGGAGTCATTAAAACTCCAACCACTCCCCACATTTCTTGTTAACAAACTATAGTTTTGGCAAGTCTGTTAGGACATCTACTTTGCATGACAAGTCATTTTTCCAATAATTGTTTCCAGAAAGATTATTTCACTTATAATTCACTGTATCACAATTCTAGTGGGTCAGAAGTTTACAAACACTAAGTTGACTGTGCTTTAGAAGCTTCTGATAGGCTAATTGACATTTGAGTCAATTGAGGTGTACCTGTGGTTGTATTTAAAGGCCTACCTTAAACTCAGTGCCTCTTTGCTTGACATCATGGGAAAACCAAGAGAAATCAGCCAAGACCTCAGAAAAAAAATTGTAGACCTCCACAAGTCTGGTTCATCCTTGGGAGCAATTTCCAAATAACTGAAGGTACCACGTTCATCTGTACAAACAATAGTATGCAAGTATAAACGCCATGGGACCACGCATCCATCATACCACTCAAGAAGGAGACTCGTTCGGTCTCCTAGAGATGAACGTACTTTGGTGCAAAAAGTGCAAATCAATCCCCGAACAACAGCAAAGGACCGTGTGAAGATCCTGGAGGAAACAGGTAGAAAAGCATCTATATCCACAGTAAAACGAGTCCTATATCGACATAACCTGAAAGGCCTCTCAGCAATGAAGAAGCAACTGCTCCAAACCCACCATAAAAAAGCCAGACTATGGTTTGCAACAGCACATGGGGACAAAGATCATACTTTTTGGAGAAATAACTTCTGGTCTGATGAAAAATAAATTGAACTGTTTGGCCATAATGGCCTTTGTTATGTTTGGAGGAAAAAGGGGGAGGCTTGCGAGCTGAAGAACACCATCCCAACCGTGAAGCACAGTGGTGGAAGCACCATGCTGTGGGGGTGCTTTGCAGCAGGAGGGACTGGTGCACTTCATAAAATAAATGGCATCATGAGGAAAAAAAGTAGGTGGATATATTGAAGCAACATCTCAAGACATCAGTCAGGAAGTTAAAGCTTGCTCGCAAATGTGTCTTCCAAATGGAGAACGACCCCAAGCATACTTCCATATTTTTTTTAAATGGCAACATTTGCCTAAGGCAAAATGTGTAGAATTGCAGCAAACATTTTCTCTACTGCCCATGAAAGAATGCTCAGAAATATATGTTTTTGCGCAAATGCCTGTATGGCATTTATGTCCGCTTGTTCTCAAGCGGACATAAGGGTGTGTTCATAACAATTCAACTGTTCCACTCTGTTAGCTAGCAAATAGATTTAAGTTTGCTAAACTTTAATATAAATATGGTCTGGCTAATCACTAGCACTTGGGCTTGAGAGATTGTTGATGAGACCTCTGTTAGTTTTCTACAGCCTAATGCCTGCTACAAGTAGTTATTAGTGAATGTGCATTATGCATGGTTCTAGTAAAATTTGTAACAAAAGGGCATTTTCATAGACAGACTTGAAAGCCAGATCAGTGATTTATTGCAAAAAAATCAGGTTAAACTATTTTGACAAAATAAAATAACGAATGGGTCTTATGGTTGTGGAAGGCTTATATTTAGCCTCGGTATAATTACACAAGCCCTGAATTAATTTGATTATGGCTGACTGTTTGCAATGCATTGTATTTGACCTGTAATTGTACAACAACAATAATTGAAATATTATTTTTTTTAAATGTAGATGTACAGTCGTGGCCAAAAGTTGAGAATGACACAAATATACATTTTCCTCCGTTTGTATGAAGTTAATTTGCATATACTCCAGAATGTTATGAAGAGAATGATCAGATGAATTGCAATTAGTTGCAAAGTCCCTCTTTGCCATGCAAATGAACTGAATCCCCCAAAAAACATTTCCCTGCATTTCAGCCCTGCCACAAAAGGACCAGCTGACATCAGTGATTCTCTGGTTAACACAGGTGTGAGTGTTGACGAGGACAAGGCTGGAGATCACTCTGTCATGCTGATTTGAGTTTGAATAACAGACTGGAAGCTTCAAAAGGAGGGTGGTGTTTGGCATCATTGTTCTTCCTCTGTCAATCATGTTTACCTGCAAGGAAACACATGCCGTCATCATTGCAGTACAGAGCTTGCTCAGGAATGGCAGCAGGCAGGTGTGAGTTCATCTGCACGCACAGTGAGGCAAAGACTTTTGGAGGATGGCCTGGTGTCAAGAAGGACGGCAAAGAAGCCACTTCTCTCCAGGAAAAACATCAGGGACAGACTGATATTCTGCAAGAGGTACAGGAATTGGACTGCTGAGGACTGGGGTAAAGTCATTTTCTCTGAATCCCCTTTCCCATTGTTTGGGGCATCCGTAAAAAAGCTTGCCCAGAGAAGACTAGGTTAGCGCTACCATCAGTCCTGTTTCATGCCAACAGTAAAGCATCCCGAGACCATTCATGTGTGGGGTTGCTTCTCAGCCAAGGGAGTGGGCTCACTCACAATTTTGCCTAAGAACACAGCCATGAATAAAGACCCAACACATCCTCTGAGAGCAACTTCTCCCAACCATCCAGGAACAGTTTGGTGACGAACAATGCCTTTTACAACATGATGGAGCACCTTGCCATAAGGCAAAAGTGATAACGAAGTGGCTTGGGGAACAAAACATCGATCTTTTGGGTCCATGGCCAGGAAACTCCCCAGACCTTAATCCTATTGAGAACTTGTGGTCAATCCTCTAGAGGCGGGAGGACAAACAAAACCCCACAAATTCTGACAAACTCCAAGCATTGATTATGCAAGAATGGGCTGCCATCAGTCAGGATGTGGCCCAGAATTTCATTGACAGTATGCCAGGGTGGATTGCAGAGGTCTTGAAAAAGAAGGGTCAACACTGCAAATATTGACTATTTGCATCAACTTCATGTAATTGTCAATAAAAGCATTTGACATTTATGAAATTATTGTAATTATACTTCAGTATTCCATAATAACATCTGACAAAAAATATCTAAAGACACTGAAGCAGCAGACTTTGTGGAAATTAATTTGTGTCATTCTCAAAACTTTTGGCCACGACTGTATATTGTGAATCGCTCATAAATCTGAAACAATCTAGATATCATTTTAGGCCATATCACCCAGCCCTACCCCCATTAAAGTTGCACAAGCACTAATTTCATGGAACTACCCAGGTACTGACACATTTTTAAACATGTACATTTTGCATTGTTTGTTTTCAGTGTATGTTGAAAAAGACTTAACTTGTTTAGAGAATTGATGAATTTTAAAGGTGAAATATGCAGAAATCCCTCTGCCATTTCCTGGTGGCAATAAATGGAAAAGTTTGCCTAATTTCAGTTTGTGACTAACTAAGCAATGCATAGTGTAGAGAATCATTGTACCATCTAAACCGCTGTGAAATATTTTTTCAGTAACCAAAAATATAGTAGTTTCATCTGTTTGAATCTGTTGTACAAATCCGAAAGTAAAAGACGCAAGAGCGAAACTTAAGAAAGGAAAGTATAGACACAGGCGCACATAGAACACTTCTAACCCTTCTTACACTTGCTTTCAATGGAAATGACAGATCTATAACTCTGATCTCTATGTGAATTTGGTAGGGTCACCCCAAAAAGTTATAAATTGCAGATTTAAGGATGGAGGTTGCTTTTGTGCTCTTACTCAGAATTACACTTTTTCTCCAAGGCTCCTCAGGACAAGCCACTGCTCCAGACCAAGACCTCTGCCTCTGAGTCCACTGAAAGGCTTAAGCCAGCCCCCTCGGACCCAGAGAAGGCTTCTGCCACTCCTCCCAAGGTCTGCACCACTCCTCCCAAGGTCTGCACCACTCCTCCCAAGGTCTGCACCACTCCTCCCAAGGTCTGCACCACTCCTCCCAAGGTCTGCACCACTCCTCCCAAGGTCTGCACCACTACCCGCTGGATCGCGTTACCAGAGCTCCAGAGTGACAAGGAGGATGTGATGAAGGAACAGACTGGGGCGTCGTCAACATCTCAGTCAGATGACATAAAAACATTGAGCAGTGCAGAATCTTCCGAAGAAGAGGAGGAAGAGGAAGTAGCAGCAGCACAGGAGAGCGGGCCCAGCAGCATTTTACCTCCCTCCGTACTGAATCAAGCCAGTGCCATCGCGGAGCACTTCACCAACAGCGCCAGGCGAGGCAGCACGGATGATGCCCGCTCCCTTGGCTGCCCCTCGCCACGCCTTCCCAGCCGGACTGGCAGCACCCTCAGCCTTGGCGGCGAAGGCAATGAACGCCCCCACTGGCTGAACAGCTCCTGCTTCGAACCGACCCAGGACAACTTTGGTGGAACGGATCTGACTATGCTTTCTCCGAGGGATGACAGCCTCTTTGAGATCCACAGGAGGAGAGACTCTACCCTATCCAAGCAGGACCAGTTGCTCATTGACAAAATCAAAAGCTACTACGAGACTGCCGAGCACCAGGATGCCAACTTCAGCCTCAGGCGCAGGGAGAGCCTGACCTACATCCCTACTGGCCTTGTCAAGAACTCTGTCAGCTGGTTCAACAGTTCGGACGAGAGCCCTGGCACAGAGAAAAGTGATACATCAGCCTTGGCCACTTCCTCTGCACCCCACCCTTCCACTTCAGAACCTGATTCATCCAAGGCTCCAGGCGTCTGGGACTGCATGACCTCCGGTGCATCATTTGACTCACTGGAGTTGGAAAGAAGTAAGAAGCCTGAGGTGGTGGTTTCAGAGGCAGAGAGAAAGGACCGGTCTCTGGGTTTACAGGAGAGGCACATCCAGGACGATGAGTTCCGACCTTCATCTGAGATGATCAAGGTTTGGCAGGACATGGAGAAAAAGGGGAGCAGATCCCAGGGAGAGGCCAGAGGCCCTGTGAAAGACACCGAGGCTCAACAGAAGCCCTCTAGAGTCGCTGGTCCAAGCCTGAGCAGAAGGAGCCAGACTCCAAAGAAGAACTCTGAATCGGAGCCTGACGATTCCTTTATGATACTGGAGGAAGCTGACCTGAGCACCATCACTGAAGAATCCATGAGCCCTTCGCCCATTAAGAGCAAGGTGTTGGGGCTTGGCCGTACAGCGAGTGTGAGGGATCCCCGCAGATCCAGGGTTGACGAGGGTAGGCTTTCCAGAGCTCCTATGCCCAGGGTCATCCAGTTGAGGGCTGAGGAAGGGGAGGAGGCCAGCAAGGAGCCTCAGTCGCCAGACGATGCGGAGATGGCTAAGAACAAAGTTTTCCAGTTGGCCCGGCAGTACAGCCAGCGTATCAAGTGCACCACACCAGCTCTTAGACAGCGAGATGTCCTGTTTGGAAAGAAGAATCTGCCCTGTGTGATCGAGGAGAAGCCAGAGAGCTCAGGTACGGAAGATATGGAAGAGTGTTGTGTTTTTCTAAATGATGTGCACTCAGGTAGGGAAGAGCTTTGTTTGTCCCTAAGTCTTGTGCCTCAAGAAGTGCTGTGTTATTCTTTTTACCAAGTAGGGTTTGAATTAGTCTTAGCCTCGCTAGGAGGTGCTCTCATATTAGCCTGGCAAATATCGGTTTCAAGTGACTGATAGGGCTGCCCACATTGGGGGGGAAGATTTGATGGAAAGGTTTACAAATAGATTGCTTAGCAAATCATACAGTTTTTTTATTTATGCGGCCTATGTAGTTTACATGCACACTAAACCAGTATTACTTCGACCATGGCAATACTCTGAGTAAGGCAGAGTAAGGTCTTAATTAGAGTAAGCATACTCTGAGTAAAATAGGTTGACTATCGAGCTATTATCCACATTATTATAAGATTATTAGGACAAGTAATCGCCTTAATCGGAGTATTACTCTTTCTCTGAATACTTTTCGGCAAACAAGCGCACAGGAAAGCAACTTACTCCAGAAGAGAAGGCATTGGGTGAGTCAAGGTAGGATGATGAGTAGCTGGTTTTAGCAATGCTAATTAGTATTCTCCAGCCAATTTAGCTTGTTTGCTAAATTGTGTCATTGGTATGTCGTTGTCGTGGGTATATTAGCGGTCGTGACGGACATGAGACTGAGCTTACGATAAGCTCCCACTGTTGTCAATGCAGCCTACTACATTGGCAGCGTGAGCAGTACAGCAGCACTTAAAGCACGCATTTTGACTATTTTCCTGAAACTGACACAAGTCGCTGAGCTTCTGGAAACTGGAAGAAATGTATTGCGCTGCCTTCGTAATATGCTGCCTGAGTAGCAGTCAAAAAACTATGCTGACAGAACGCGAATGTGATGTTTTGTAGTGCATTGTAGATTTGTCATTACTGAGAATATTGTTTTACTCAGAGTATTCACAATAATCGTGAATATTGTGTGCATGTAAACATACCTGAAGATGCCAAAACTACTAAGCAATATAGACCGCAGTGTCCCTTCGGAGCATTACAGTATACCACACGAGAATGCCCAAAATAAAAACAGAACTTTCAACTTGTTCTGATACTCTGACGCTCAGATACTTCCTGTTAAGTCTTGTTTATGTTGTGTGTTTTACAGGTAAACCCAACTTGACGCTGCCCCTGCTCTCGTTTGATCGTTTGAGCAATCTCCAGGAGTTGAGTCCTATAGCCATATCTCCCAACCCTGCTCACATGCCTAGCTCTTTGGGCAGTCCCCGAGTCCTTTCACCCGGCCGCATGTCCGCCAAGAGCCCACTCAATCCTTCGCCTACCGAGGCTTTTAACTGGCCCGACGTGCGGACACTTCGCTGCAAGTATGCCAGCTCGGACAAAGATCAGTCCCAGCTGCTGGCTGTTAACCGAAGCCGTTCAGTTCCTGAGAGGATGGACAGCGGCCCCAAAAGGCGCTCAAGCTTCTGCTCCAGCTTAGTCACTGCTTCTGGTACGGTCGAGGCTCCGGCCTACAGACCCCACCTCAGCAGGGACCCTGGCCCTGGAGAGGGGTTGGCTAGACTCCACAGGGCCGGGTCATTGGACCAGAGACTGAGTGGGCTGCATCTGAGTGAGCTACAGAACCTCCAGGATGAAGTCCCTAATGACAGTTACTACATCTCGGCACAGGCCACCATGCCCAATGACCACAGGGTCGTTGTTGTGGAGAAGGTTCCGGAGCCTGAGACAGAATCCAGCTCTGCAGAACCACTGGAGATGGTACTCAGGGCAAGGAGAGTAGAGGTGGTAGAGGACATAGATGATAGCTATGTCCAGATCCGTTCACCGACCACTAGAGAGAAAATCTCCATCATGGCTGTAATCGACCGCTGCCGGGCCTATCAGGAGTCAGATGAGTATAGGCAACGGGAGGAGGTCGGGGCTAAGGCAGAGTCAGTACCCTTAAGTGGGAGGGGCAAGGAACTTGACAAGGGTTCACCCTCAAATGAAAAGCTTGAAGATGCCCAGAAAACTGCCATGAACTTGGTCAAAAAGACAGATGCTAGTCAACAGAACGTGGTGAAAAACTTGAGACAAAAATTCCTTAACTTGAGGTGAATAGCACCAGTAAACTTTTTAAGTAACCTTTTATTCTGTTCATATTTTTCATCAACTAAGGGGTTTAAGTTAGGTATGCTGATCTCAAGTTAGGATTCGGTGTGCGTGTTGGTCAGTCTTGTACTGCAATTTAATGGTTTAAACTTTGCTGTCAAACTTTCCGTGTACATAGAAGCGGTTATTGTGACAGCCCAGGGAAAATGTAGTTGTTTTGTCTCAAATGATGCATAGAAATGTTTAAATATCTATGTACAATACTCAAGAGAACCCTCTCTTGATCCTGAAATGATGTCGGTCTAAAGCACCTTTTGTATAGCTTGTGTTGTTCCATCATAAGGCAATTGTATTGCACAATTGAAGAGAGCAATATTTTGGAGGGAGTGAAATGTATTTAGTTTTCTTTCTGGGGTGGCTACCCACTGGGCACAGATGTCACTTCAACATCTAGTTTTGATTTACATTTGATTGACTTGTCAACTAACGTAAATTCAAAGTAAAACCAACAAACATTTTCACCATCATTGGATTTAGGTTCAAAGTTGGGTGAAAAAAAGACAAATTACCTAAATTCCTTTACGTCAATGACCATGTTGATTCAATGTCTTCAAATTGAATTGTTTTGTTGAAATGATATGGAAACAACATTGATTCAACCAGTTTATGCCCAGTGGCTACTGTGTCTCTGACATGAAATGAGAGCCCCTCAACATTATAGCAGCACTACTGTTTACTGGAAAGCACAGAAATATATGATATTGTCTGACGACAATCGTTTTCGGGGGGAAATGCTGACCAGAAAATTAAGGGAATGAGTCTGAAACTTGAGAGCATTGCATAATTAGCTGTTTTTACCATCTTTCCTTGAACTCTCACCCTGCACTAGACTTAACTTTCACTGCACATGGCCTGACCACTAAAATACACATGAGAGAGTCATGGCCATACTGGGATATAATGGTTTGTTAATTGCTCTGTGACCACTTTGTGAATCCCACCTGAAGTGGTGATAGCTCAAGGATTGTGATTTTATATAATCATTGAATTATCAAATGGATTGAGAATCAAAGACCCTGTATGAAGTGTTGCTCTTTTCTAGTTAGTCAACTTCTTACCTTGATTATATATATCATTGTTCAGTTAATTGGCTAATGATGTGCACTTTGTATGTGTTCTCTGCTTCGGCTGCCCAAAGGAACTTCATTCTCAGCAACAGGTCATTGAAATGAGTGGACGTAAAACTTGAAAGAGTGAGATCTAGTGTACACGTATAGATCCAGGGGACCCTAGTCAAAAGGGTCCAGGTCTTCTACTGCTAAAAAGTGTTACTGTCACTGCTCACTACTCCGAGGGTCATTCCTTTTCTTCACTATCTACATTTACCTCTTATTTATTAAGCCAACGTCAATTTCTTGTCTTTATATATTTGTGAGTGTGTATGTATGTGTATATATATGTGTGTGTATATATAGATACATATGTGTGTGTGTGTGTGTGTGTGTATGTTGTCTTGTATCTTGACGGTTGTACAGAAATGTTTGTGTTTCCTAGAGACGGTATACATTCCATATTAAAACATACGGCTCACTTGTCCAGAAAAAAATGTTTATTGTGTGCGCATGCGTGCGTTCGAGTCAGGGAGAGCATGTCTTTCTGTTTCTTTTAAAGAATTTGGGCTGCATGGCTGAACAAATAAGGTTTAGTTGAATCTCCTTTACGGTTTACATATTAGAATTGGGGCTGCATGGCTGGACAAGAAATATTTAGTTGAATCTCCTTTACGGTTTACATATTAGAATTGGGGCTGCATGGCTGGACAAGAAAGATTTCGTCGAATCTCCTTAACACGGAACCCAAACCGGCTGTGTGCGCCATCGTGCACACAAAATTATTTTGTACCCCCACATCAAACGCGATCATGACACGCAGGTTAATATCAAAACAAACTCTGAACCAATTACATGTATTTGGGGACAGGTTGAAAAGCATTAAACATTTATGGCAATTTAGCTAGCTAACTTTCACTTGCTAGCTAATTTGTCCTATTTAGCTAGCTTGCTGTTGATAGCTAATTTGTCCTATTTAGCTAGCTTGCTGTTGATAGCTAATTTGTCCTATTTAGCTAGCTTGCTGTTGATAGCTAATTTGTCCTATTTAGCTAGCTTGCTGTTGATAGCTAATTTGTCCTGGGATATTAACATAGAGTTATTTTACCTGAAATGCAAAAATGCCACTGACCTTGTTCGTCTTTCAGTCACCCACGTGGGTATAACCAATAAGGAGACGGCACGTGAGTGGGTACCTGCTTCTATAAACCAATGAGGAGATGGGAGAGGCAGGACTTGCAGCGCGATCTGTGTCACAAATAGAACTGACTTCTATTTTAGCCCTTGGCAACGCAGACGCTCGTTGGCGCGCACGATAATTGAATAATATAGATTTCTAAATTAATTTTGCAACGCTCGCGCAAGCGGTGTAGTCAGCCTGCTATAGTGTCCATATTAGGACAGGCTCGTCGTACTCCTTAGAAAAGAATCATGACATTTAGAATGATTCGGTCCATAAAAAGGATTTGACCACTACATGTCATGACGACAACAGACAGAATTAGGAAAGCTGCTGTTTGGTAATAAGAGACTGCTATGAGGTGGTTATGGTTCAATGGTTTCTAAACAGACATACTTTTTATAGAATAATATATGCCGTTTAGCATATATGCCAATTTGACTTATTGTCATCCGTGCATACATTTGACATATGGGTGGCCCCGGGAATCGAACCCACAACCCTGCAAGCGCCATGCTCTACCAACTGATCCACACAGGACCACTGCAGGTAGATTTGAAATACACTACAGTCTGCTAAATGGCTCTCCTACTTGTCAGCGAAGTGATTGGAAACCCTTTCAGAATGGGTAGAGAGGAGGGAGAGTGCATTGATAATGGGACAGATGCAATTGTTGTTCGCGGTACCGTTGAACACCAAGTAACTCGACGGTGAATGTGGGAAGATCATTACGAGTGTCGTATATGCGTTTCACATAAGCCTTAGCTATTCTCTATAATGTGTTTCTAGCTATTGTAGAACAGAAAATCCAGCAGAAGTGGATCCTCTATCATTATTTTGTTATGTTGCATTGTCTATTCTGTTCCTTATGTGAGATTTTCAGGTGTAAGATTTTCCACTCGTAGCATTAGTAAACAACAATGTCATTTCTGAGAAGCTGATGCTAGTGTCAAGACTGCGTTCAGTTCTAAACAAGTAGTGCTTTATGATTATGATATGTAAATAAATCTGTCATGTTTAAAAAGGATGTGTAGGTATAGACTTTGTCACAGAGAAATATAATAATTAACTTTGATGCATCTTATACCGACCTGACTGCCAACCAATGATCTATATAATACCGGGATTACTGATGCTATGTATTGGCCAGTGAGAGGCTTTGAAGCCACCTGCTGCCATATTGGTACTCCTCAGAATGAACAGCCCTCAACAGGAATGAATTCTAGTGTTTCAATTAAAAGGGCAATGTTACATGTATTTATTTATTGTAGAGTGGGGACCGTAACATTAGTACTCAATGAAAAATTCAACTTTAAGGAAAATCTTTTAATATATTTTGTATTTTAATGTTTATCTCACATAATATATTTCAAAAGTATGCATTAAGGTGTCTAATGGAATATACTTGCGAAAATGTAGGAATGTAGACCAATCTTTTTACAATGGTGGAGGAGTATGAAATGTCTGTAACGGCATCCAAACAGTGTCCTGTCAGTCATCTAGGGTTTGGGTTTATATACATGTTTGGGGTAACCTGAGTAGTGGTAGAAAGAGTGAGGCTGTGTTTACACAAAATCTGGAAAAAATTCTGGTAGTTTGGTCAAAATAATAATAAAAAAATGGATTTGTTTTCTTCTCAAATAATTTACATATTTGTTAAAGCCCAATGGCGTATTGAGTTTGTGAACATACCAGGAACAGCATATTTCAACTATGACTTTGCCTGCTTATATGTGATAAGTCTGACATTATTGTGTTCAAGTGCTTTTGAAGGCAGACCAATTCTTCAACCAATAAGGTTTTAGCTAGCTTGATAAGATGGCTTAAGTTGCTAATAATAAGGTTAGCTAGCTTGCTTAACATTGACATTCTGGTCAAACTATCTACGTTATCAACATAAATTGATACATTTGTGATTGTTAAAAAAAAATGGTTATGTTGTAATTTGTTTGAAAAAGTGAAAGGTAAGTGGTGAAACTCGGGTAATAAAAGGATCAGTTTCCCAGTTGGAGGGTCGTTCAAAACGTCCGATATCTCCGACAGCATGTGAACGCTCCATAAGAGAGCAAGAAATAAGTGAGAAGACAAGTTCTATTTCATCCCTTCCAGTTGTATTTTATTGGCAGTGTAAGAGCATGAAAAACAAGGGTGACAGTAAATACAGTGAGAATTAATTCTAATAATGTAATATTTATTAGATTCTCTTTGAATGCTCCTTTCTGCTCCTGTCTCCACTTCCAGTCATACATGAATAACAATATTGAACAAAAAATATAAACACAACACGTGAAGTGTTGGTCCCATGTTTCATGAGCTGAAATAATATATCCCAGAAATGTTCCATATGCACAAAAAAGTGTATTTCTCTCAAATGTTGTTCACAAATTTGTTTACATCCCTGTTAGTAGCATTTTATCCTTTGTCAAGCTTATCCATCCACCTGACAGGTGTGGCATAGCAAGAAGCTGATGAAACAGCATGATCATTACACAGGTGCACCTTGTGCAGGGGACAATAAAAGGCCACTTTGAAATGCAGTTTTGTCACACAACAAAATGCCACAGTTGTCTCAAGTTTTGAGAGAGTGTGCAATTGGTATGCTGACTGCCGGAATGTCCACCAGAGCTGCTGCCAGGGAATTTAATGTTCAATGCTCTACCATATACTGCCTACAATGTAATTTTAGAGAATTTGGCAGTATGTCCAACTGGCCTCACAACCTCAGACCAGGTGTCTGTAATAAAGCATCTTTGTGGGGAACATTTTTATTTGATTGGCTGGCTCCCCAGTGGGTGGGCCTATGCCCTCCCAGGCCCACCCATGGCACTGCCTAGCCATTTGAAATCCATAGATTAGTGCCCAATGAATTGATTTCAATTGACTGATTTCCTCATATGAACTGTAACTCAGTAAAATCTTTGAAATTGTTGCATGTTGCGTTTTATATTTTTGTTCAGTGTATTTTTTTAATCTATTGCTATATACTTCAGTAAGCTTATTCCAGATCTGCATGTGATGACCACAACAACCAAAGGACACACATAAGGGCCATTATTCACAAAGCGTCCCTGAGTAGGAGTGCTGATCTACATTTACATTAAAGTCATTTGGCAGACGCTCTTATCCAGAGCGACTTACAAATTGGTGCATTCACCTTATGACATCCAGTGGAACAGTCACTTTACAATAGTGCATCTAAATCTTAAAGGGGGGGGGGGAATACTTATCCTATCCTAGGTATTCCTTAAAGAGGTGGGGTTTCAGGTGTCTCCGGAAGGTGGTGATTGACTCCGCTGTCCTGGCGTCGTGAGGGAGTTTGTTCCACCATTGGGGGGCCAGAGCAGCGAACAGTTTTGACTGGGCTGAGCGGGAGCTGTACTTCCTCAAATTATGATTTAAAAGGCAAAACTGATCCTAGCTCTCCTACACTGAAACGCTTTGTGTAAACGGGTCCAGGCTAGGATAGTAGCGTTAACTCACGACAACTCACATTGATCCACTAACGCTTTAGTTTAAAATCATCTCTACTTTATTTAGGCTAATATGGAGAAAACTCAAGTGCCACTGCCAGACTGTAGACAAGACGGACACTGATGTGATCAGTGATTTGAAGCGCTCTCTTGGTGTTTGTTACTGAAGCTACTTGGCCAAGGACTGTAGTGTACTGAAGAAGTCACCTGCCTCTCCAGTCTCCTCTTGCAGGACTCCCTTACAGAAGAAAGGAGGGACAAAGTCCATCGGGTCCTTGATGCCCAGGAGGATGTTCAACAGGCTGAGTTTATTTTCCATGTGGCTCCTATAGACAAATTCACAATAATCCATCACACATTACAATCTGCACAATACTTTCAAACAGTACAACAATGTTCTGTAACACCGAGTTCTATGAAAGTCACCAGCTTTAACGTTTGAGTCTCCACATACTGTATAGGGTTACACGCATTGATAGAGAAGTGGGATGAAGTTGACCTAGAGACTGATCTAAGATCAGTTTTGGGCTTTTCCCCTCAAATGGTTAGGTAATGATATGGGGAGGGTAAGCTGATACTAGATCAGTGCTTATAAGACCTAATGTAGGTGTGACTTGTTTTCACTGACCTAACTACAGTACATCTGCTTTGTGGACCATCATGGTGAGAAGTAGGTAGGCGGCCTAATTCAGTGAAGGTGCTCATGTACTGGCCTGGACATGAGAGGAGGTTACAAGTGGCGAAGCTATTATGTCAGAAATACATTGCATTCAAAGTCAGTTTGCTTTTGAGGTTATTTCTAGCCATCCATAAGCACTGTAAAAACAAATGTGAGCTTTATTTTATCAGGTTAGTCTCATTGAGATTACAGATCTTTTTAGCAAGTAAGAGGTAAATCCTCTTCTAGAAAGATGAAAACATTCTCAAAAAGCTTATTTTTAGCCTGGTGTGCCAGACTTAATTCAGAGCTATTTAGTCTTACCATATGGTCTGGCACACCAGGCTAACCGTCCTTGATATCAAAATTATAGTTTTAACCATGTTTTGAGGCTATATGGTGTTTTTTTTAAACATTTTTAGTTTAGAAATATTGTAGTAGAACAAGCTTAAATGTTGGGTTCTGATTTCTAAGTTATATTTTTCAGGAATCAGTTGGTACATATCATTCGTTTTTATGTCCAAAAATATATGTAGCACCTGCAGATTGCCCCTTTAAGATAGTTTCATAACATATTCAGTATCTCTGAGTTGTTGTGCTTTGTAGAGAAATGATCCTTACAGTTATCCACTGTGAAGGTGTGTAATTTACTTTAAAAAGCACTGCAGTAGATATTTTATAAGAATCTTACCAAGGACCTGGCTGCAGTCAGTAGTGGTGGTGAAGCTGAAAACGTATCAGAAGTCAACAGAAAGTTCAATTACATTCAGTTCATGGAAAGTTCAAAGTTGTCATACAAGGTACACAACATACAGTATTCAATCAATAATTCAGGATTTGTCTCAGCGAACTTTTCAATTCATAATTATTGATTTGGGTCTTTCAGATAATCATTGATCATCACTGAGACGTGTACTCACTGCAAGGACAAGGTTTCTGAGCCTAGGCGTTCAGATTTAGACTGAGACAAATGGAGACCAGGATGAGGTTTCTGAGCCCAGGTGTTCAGATTTAGACTGGGACAAATGGAGACCAGGATGAGGGATCAGATGGAGACCAGGATGAGGTTTCTGAGCCCAGGCGTTCAGATCCAGACTGAGACAAATGGAGACCAGGATGAGGTTTCTGAGCCCAGGCATTCAGATTTAGACTGAGACAAATGGAGACCAGGATGAGGTTTCTGAGCCCAGGCGTTCAGATTTAGACTGGGACAAATGGAGACCAGGATGAGGGATCAGATGGAGACCAGGATGAGGTTTCTGAGCCCAGGCGTTCAGATCCAGACTGAGACAAATGGAGACCAGGATGAGGTTTCTGAGCCCAGGCGTTCAGATCCAGACTGAGACAAATGGAGACCAGGATGAGGTTTCTGAGACCTGGAGTTCAGATCCAGACTGAGACAAATGGAGACCAGGATGAGGGATCAAATGGAGACACAGGTGAAGGAAGACCCAGACTAGAAGAAGCGAAGAGTTCAATGACACCTGGTGCTCAGAACTCTGCCTTTTATACCTGTTCACAGGTCAGCCACCTGATCTAAAGTGATGCATTTACTGCAGTAATCCAAAAACATTGGGATTTATTGAAAACCACCTCTTTCAATGAGCATACATAAATGAGCATACATACAGTTGAAGTTGGAAGTTTACATACACTTAGGTTGGAGTCATTAAAACTTGTTTTTCAACCACTCCACATATTTCTTGTTAACAAACTATAGTTTTGCAAGTCAGTTAGGACATCTACCTTGTGCATGACACGTCATTTTTACAACAATTGTTTACAGACAGATTATTTCACTTATAATTATTTCACAAGGTATTGGAGTGGCTATCCCAAAGTCCTTACCTCAATACTATAGAAAATGTGTGGGCAGAACTGAAAAAGTGTGTGCGAGCAAGGAGGCCTGCAAACCTGACTCAGTTACACCAGCTCTGTCAGGGGGAGTGGGCCAAAATTCACCCAACTTATTGTGGGAAGCTTGTGGAAGGCTACCCAAAACATTTGACCCAAGTTAAACAATTTAAAGCAATGCTACCAAATACTAATTGAGTGGATGTAAACTTCTGACCCACTGGGAATGTGATGAAAGAAATTAAAGCTGAAATAAATAATTCTCTCCACTATTATTCTGACATTTCACATTCTATAAATAAAGTGGTGATCCTAACTGACCTAAGACAGGGAATTTTTACTAGGATTGCATGTAAGGAATTGTGAGAAAAAAATGAGTTTTAATGTGTTTGGCAAAGGTGTATGTAAACCTCTGACTTCAACTGTATAATATTATTTTTTAATTATCAGAACATTAACCATGTGTATTCGCTTGTTTTGTAGCGTTCTGCAGATTGGACCCAATGATTAGTCTGACAAACAAAGCACTTTGCGTCCTGCAGGCCCAGGCATGGATCAAAGCAGGCCCAGGCATGGATCAAAGAGACATTAAATAATGTCATCACAGAGGCATGGAATGGATCAAAGCAGGCCCAGGCATGGATCCCTGGATGAGCAATTTGCTCAACATTGCCATAGAAGTAAAGGAAGAAGATCAAGCAAGCCTCCGCTCAAACTCCATGTGTGGGGGGCAATTTCTCGCCAGGGACCAGGCCCATATTTGATTTTTAATGGTAAGTTTGGCTATTTACAAAGCAAAAGGCATGTAGTAAAATAAAGGTTAAATGAAAATAAATAAAAGAACTACAACATCTTCGGCAGGCCTACAGTATACCTAAAAATATTTTTAGATATACTAGTCTCCTTGTTTAAACTTGTGTGGAACAATTGAAAACATTAATCCGTAACTCTGCCAAGCCGACAAGCACAGATTAATTGGTTAAGACCATCAAGATGTTTTGGCAAGAGAAATTGACGATACATCGATGCAACAAATACATTGATCACCTCAGCAAGGTTTTACCTGTGGTCGTGGAGCTGGGCGGAAGTGCAACTAAAATGTAGTTTATATAAACATCCGCGTTTGAATGTATTTTTTCTCGTTATTTTATTTTATTAACAAAAGCATAAAGATGTTTCTGAATAAATACTGTACTGCTGTTTTGAGTTAGAAATGTAACACTTTAGAGTACTTAAGCATTGAATACATTTCAAGTTGAGGAATTTTCACTACAGTAGCCGGTTTGTAAAAAGTCTATTGTCCTGCTAATAGGAAACATTTGCACGATGAGCTACACCTGCTACAGTTGTGATGTCTTCACTATTATTATACAATGTAAAAAATGGTACAAATAAAGAAAAATCATGGAATGAGTGGGTGTGTCCAAATTTTGACTGATACTTGCTTAATTAATTTTATTAATATTATGGTGTTTCTCTTCCATGAAAAACCCTATGGGTTTCTGTTAGAGTGGAATGGAAAAATGGCGCTGTACAACATGACGGTCGGCAGTACAGTACTGGGCTATTTTGCTAGAGAATCCCTGTGTCGTGCGGACGGGAAACCGGGGTTCAATCCCCCAACGGGGAGGAAGGAGTAGGCTGTCCTGTAATACATACATACAGACACAGCATCATTCAAATAATGGAGTTTGATGCACCTGGTATTGGATATGACTGGGAAAAAAACTAGCTAAATAGCGATTTTCAGAAATTAACTTAATAAATCTTCTATGGTTGGGAGCAGTATTGAGTAGCCTGGATGAATAAGGTGCCCAGAGTAAACTGCCTGCTACTCAGTCCCAGAGGCTAAGATATGCATGTTACTAGTATATTTGGATAGAAAACACTCCGAAGTTTCTAAAACTGTTTGAATGATGTCTGTGAGTATAACAGAACTCATATGGCAGGCAAAAACCTGAGAACAAATCCAACCAGGAAGTGGGCAATCTGAGGTTTGTAGGTTTTCAACTCATTCCCTATTGAAGATACAGTGGGATATTGGTCATGTTGCACTTCCTAAGTCTTCCACTAGATGTCAACAGTCTTTAGAACCTTGTTTGATGTTTCTACTGTGAAGGAGAGGGAAATGAGAGGGGAATGAGTCAGTGGTCTGGCAGAGTGCCATGAGCAGGCCATGCTCGTTCACGTGAGAGCGAGCTCTTTTCCATTGCATTTCTACAGACGAAGGAATTCTCTGGTTGGAACATTATTGAAGAATTATGTTAAAAACGCACAGCGTCATCCGGGTTATGGAGGGTTTGGCCGGTTTGGGTTTCCAAGATGGAAAGTATTCAGACTCCTTGACTTTTTCCACATTCTGTTACATTACAGCCTTATTCTAAAATGGATTAAATTAAATATTTTCCTCAGCAATCTACACAAAATACCCAATAATGAGAATGTGAAAAGAGAAAAATCTTATTTACATACAGTAGGGAAAACAGGTATTTGATACACTGCCAATTTTGCAGGTTTTCCTACTTACAAAGCATGTAGAGGTTTGTGATTTTATCATAGGTACATTTCAACTGTGAGAGACTGAATCTAAAACAAAAATCCAGAAAATCACATTGTATGATTTTTAAGTAATTTGTAAGTCGCTCTGGATAAGAGCGTCTGCTAAATGACTTAAATGTAAATGTAAATGTAATTAAATTGCATTTTATTGCATGACATAAGTATTTGATACATCAGAAAAGCAGAACTTAATATTTGGTACAGAAACCTTTGTTTGCAATTACAGAGATCATACGTTTCCTGTAGTTCTTGACCAGGTTTGCACACTGCAGCAGGGATTTTGGCCCACTCCTCCATACAGACCTTCTCCAGATCCTTCAGGTTTTAGGGCTGTCGCTGGGCAATACAGACTTTCAGCTCCCTCCAAAGATTTTCTATTAGGTTTAGGTCTGGAGACTGGCTAGGCCACTCCAGGACCTTGAGATGCTTCTTATGGAGACACTCCTTCGTTGCATTGGCTGTTGTTTTGGGTCGTTGTCATGCTGGAAGACCCAGCCACGACCCATCTTCAATGCTTTTACTGAGGGAAGGAGGTTGTTGGCCAACATCTCGCGATACATGGCCCCATCCATCCTCCTCTCAATACGGTGCAGTCATCCTGTCCCCTTTGTAGAAAAGCATAATCAAAGAAGGATGTTTCCACCTCCATGCTTCACGGTTGGGATGGTGTTCTTGGAGTTGTACTCATCCTTCTTCTTCCTCCAAAAACGGCGAGTGGAGTTTAGACCAAAAAGCTCTATTTTTGTCTCATCAGACCACACAACCTTCTCCCATTCCTCCTCTGGATCATCCAGATGGTCATTGGCAAACTTCAGATGGGCCTGGACATGCGCTGGCTTGAGCAGGGGGACCTTGCGTGTGCTACAGGATTTTAATCCATGATGGCGTAGTGTGTTACTAATGGTTTTCTTTGAGCCTGTGGTCCCAGCTTTCTTCAAGTCATTGACCAGGTCCTGCTGTGTAGTTCTGGGCTGATCCCTCACCTTCCTCGTGATCATTGATGCCCCACGAGGTGAGATCTTGCATGGAGCCCCAGACCGAGGGTGATTGACCATCATCTTGAACTTCTTCCATTTTCGAATAATTGTGCCAACCTTTGTTGCCTTCTCACCAAGCTGCTTGCCTATTGTCCTGTAGCCCATCCCAGCCTTGTGCAGGTCTACAATTTTATCCCTGATGTCCTTACACAGCTCTCTGGTCTTGGCCATTGTGGAGAGGTTGGAGTCTATTTGATTGAGTGTGTGGACAGGTGTCTTTTATACAGGTCACGAGTTCAAACAGGTGCAGTTAATACAGGTAATGAGTGGAGAACAGGAGGGCGTCTTAAAGAAAAACTAACAGGTCTGTGAGAGCTGGAATTCTTACTGGTTGGTAGGTGATCAAATACTTATGTCATGCAATAAAATGCAAATTAATTACTTAAAAATACAAGTTGATTGGAGTCCACCTGTGGTCAATTAAATTGATTGGAAATTATTTGGAAAGGAACACACCTGTCTATATAAGGTCCCACGGTTGACAAAGCATGTCAGAGCAAAAATCAAGCCACGAGGTCGAAGGAGTTGTCCGTAGAGCTCCGAGACAGGATTGTGCCGAGGCACAGATCTTGGGAAGGGTACCAAAAAATGTCTGCAGCATTGAAGATCCACAAGAACACAGTGGCCTCCATCATTCCTAAATGGAAGAAGTTTGGAACCACAAAGACTCTTCCTAGAGCTGGCTACCTGGCCAAACTGGTATGCCATGAGGGAGGTGACCAAGAACCTGATGGTCACTCTGAAAGAGCTCTAGAGTTCCTCTGTGGAGATTTTTATTTTTTTATTTTACCTTTATTTAACCAGGCAAGTCAGTTAAGAACAAATTCTTATTTTCAATGACGGCCTAGGAACAGTGGGTTAACTGCCTGTTCAGGGGCAGAACGACAGATTTGTACCTTGTCAGCTCGGGGGTTTGAACTTCCAACCTTCCGGTTACTAGTCCAACGCTCTAACCACTAGGCTAACCACTAGGCTACCCTGCCGCCCCGAGATGGGGGAACCTTCCAGGACAAACATCTCTGCAGCACTCCACCAATCAGGCCTTTATGGTAGAGTGGCCAGACGGAAGCCACTCCTAAGTAAAAGGCACATGACAGTCTGCTCGGAGTTTGCCAAAAGGCACATAAAGACTCTCAGACCATGAGAAACAAGATTCTCTGGTCTGATGAAACCAAGACTGAACTCTTGGCCTGAATGCCAAGCACCATGTTTGGAAGAAACCTGGCACCATCCCAACTGTGAAGCATGGTGGTGGCAGCATCATGTTTTGGGGATGTTTTTCAGCGGCAGAGACTGGATGACTAGTCAGGATTGAGGGAAAGATGAACGGAGCAAAGTACAGAGAGATCCTTGATGAAAACCTTCTCCAGAGCACTCAGGACCTCATGCTGGGGCGAAGGTTCACCTTCCCACAGGACAACGACCATAAGCACACAGCCAAGACAACGCAGGAGTGGCTTTGGGACAAGTCTATGAATGTCCATGAGTGTTCCAGCCAGAGCCCGGACTTGAACACGATCGAACATCTCTGTAGTGACTTGAAAATAGCTGTGCAGCAACGCTCCCCATTCAACCTGACAGAGCTTGAGAGGATCTGCAGAAAAGAATGGGAGAAACTCCCCAAATACAGGTGTTCCAATCTTGTAGCATCATACCCAAGAAGATTCAATGCTGTAATCGCTGCCAAATGTGCTTCAACAAAGCAAAGTAGTAAAGGTTCTGAATACTTACAGAAATTTGATATTTCAGTATTTTATTTGTAATAAATTACCTAAAATTTCGAAAAAAAATGTTTTTGCTTCGTCATTATGGGGTATTGTGCATAGTCTGATAAGGAAAACAAAACAATTTAATACATTTTAGAATAAGGGTGTAACGTAACAAAATGTGGAAAAAGTCAAGGGGTCTGAATACTTTCCAAAGTTACTGTATGTTTTATTTTTAGTCTCCTCCATGTTCGCTAAAGGATGCTTTCTGTAAAGGTCTTTTTCCTTATAATAACAATGTAAAATTGACAACTGTACAGAAAGACCTGTGTGAAGGCCAAATTACAGAGGAGGAACTTCTTGAGCCAATTAAATCCTTTCAGTCTGGAAAACCCCTGGGGCTTGATGGCATACCGGTAGCCTTGCCTAGTTATATCAAGGGTAAATAAACGTGGGGCATACAACCATGTCAGCTACAGTATGTAGATTTTGCTGTAAAGAGAGAATTAGTGAATAATTTATTTTGGTATTGCACCCCTTGTAGCTGGTTTCTGGTCACAAGGTTCAGGAGAGGCAAAAGAAAAGTCCTAACCTTGTTCTAAAATGAACCCTACAGACTGTTGGCTGTAGTCAATCAATCAACAACATAATAATACTCTTAGCAAAAATGTTCCTGTTGATAACATGCGATTAGAAAGATTCAGATTGTTAGTCATCACAGCACAGTTGAAAAATATACTGCACAAGGAAATCAAGAAATGGTGGTCTTTGTAGATAGGTGGGATGGGCTGAGAGTTGCTGAGGGGGTCTTTGTAGATAGGTGGGATGGGCTGAGAGTTGCTGAGGGGGTCTTTGTAGATAGGTGGGATGGGCTGAGAGTTGCTGAGGGGGTCTTTGTAGATAGGTGGGATGGGCTGAGAGTTGCTGAGGGGTCTACGGTGATAGGTGGGATGGGCTGAGAGTTGCTGAGGGGTCTTTGTAGATAGGTGGGATGGGCTGAGAGTTGCTGAGGGGTCTTTGTAGATAGGTGGGATGGGCTGAGAGTTGCTGAGGGGTCTTTGTAGATAGGTGGGATGGGCTGAGAGTTGCTGAGGGGGTCTTTGTAGATAGGTGGGATGGGCTGAGAGTTGCTGAGGGGTCTTTGTAGATAGGTGGGATGGGCTGAGAGTTGCTGAGGGGTCTTTGTAGATAGGTGGGATGGGCTGAGAGATGCTGAGGGGGTCTTTGTAGATAGGTGGGATGGGCTGAGAGTTGCTGAGGGGTCTTTGTAGATAGGTGGGATGGGCTGAGAGTTGCTGAGGGGTCTGGTGATAGGTGGGATGGGCTGAGAGTTGCTGAGGGGGTCTACGGTGATAGGTGGGATGGGCTGAGAGTTGCTGAGGGGGTCACGGTGATAGGTGGGATGGGCTGAGAGTTGCTGAGGGGGTCTTTGTAGATAGGTGGGATGGGCTGAGAGTTGCTGAGGGGGTCTTTGTAGATAGGTGGGATGGGCTGAGAGTTGCTGAGGGGTCTTTGTAGATAGGTGGGATGGGCTGAGAGTTGCTGAGGGGGTCTTTGTAGATAGGTGGGATGGGCTGAGAGTTGCTGAGGGGGTCTTTGTAGATAGGTGGGATGGGCTGAGAGTTGCTGAGGGGTCTTTGTAGATAGGTGGGATGGGCTGAGAGTTGCTGAGGGGTCTTTGTAGATAGGTGGGATGGGCTGAGAGTTGCTGAGGGGTCTTTGTAGATAGGTGGGATGGGCTGAGAGTTGCTGAGGGGGTCTACGGTGATAGGTGGGATGGGCTGAGAGTTGCTGAGGGGGTCTACGGTGATAGGTGGGATGGGCTGAGAGTTGCTGAGGGGGTCTTTGTAGATAGGTGGGATGGGCTGAGAGTTGCTGAGGGGTCTTTGTAGATAGGTGGGATGGGCTGAGAGTTGCTGAGGGGTCTTTGTAGATAGGTGGGATGGGCTGAGAGTTGCTGAGGGGGTCTTTGTAGATAGGTGGGATGGGCTGAGAGTTGCTGAGGGGGTCTTTGTAGATAGGTGGGATGGGCTGAGAGTTGCTGAGGGGGTCTTTGTAGATAGGTGGGATGGGCTGAGAGTTGCTGAGGGGGTCTGGTGATAGGTGGGATGGGCTGAGAGTTGCTGAGGGGGTCTACGGTGATAGGTGGGATGGGCTGAGAGTTGCTGAGGGGTCTTTGTAGATAGGTGGGATGGGCTGAGAGTTGCTGAGGGGTCTTTGTAGATAGGTGGGATGGGCTGAGAGTTGCTGAGGGGGTCTACGGTGATAGGTGGGATGGGCTGAGAGTTGCTGAGGGGGTCTACGGTGATAGGTGGGATGGGCTGAGAGTTGCTGAGGGGGTCTTTGTAGATAGGTGGGATGGGCTGAGAGTTGCTGAGGGGGTCTACGGTGATAGGTGGGATGGGCTGAGAGTTGCTGAGGGGTCTTTGTAGATAGGTGGGATGGGCTGAGAGTTGCTGAGGGGTCTTTGTAGATAGGTGGGATGGGCTGAGAGTTGCTGAGGGGGTCTTTGTAGATAGGTGGGATGGGCTGAGAGTTGCTGAGGGGGTCTACGGTGATAGGTGGGATGGGCTGAGAGAAGTTGAGGGGTGGATGTAACCTGTAATAGTTACTCATCTGTAAATGTTGTGACTGAAAACAATACACAGGGAGCTCCAAACGTGGGGCAGTGACACATTTGTTGTTGTTGTGGTTCTATACTCCTGCAATTTGGATTTGAAATGACACAACGACTATGAGGTTAGTGCAGATTGTCAGCTTCAAATGGAGGGTATTTGAATCCATATCAGGTGAACCGTTTAGAAATTACAGCACTTTCTGTACATAATCCCCACATTTTAGGGGACCAAAATTATTGGGACAAATTCACTATTGTGTATTAAAGTAGTCAAACGTTTCGTATTTGGTCCCATATTCCTAGTACACAATGACTACATAGAGCTTGTGACCCTACAAACTTGTTGGATGGATTTGCTGGTTGTATTTCAGATTATTTTGTGTCCAATAGAAATGAATGGTAAATAATGTATTGTGTCATTTTGGGATCACTTTTATTGTAAATAAGAATAAAACATGTTTCTAAACACTTCTACATTAATGTGGATGCTACCATGATTAGGGATAATCCTGAAAGAATCGTGAATAATGATGAGTGACAACGTTAGACGCACAAATATCATACCCCCAAGACATACTAACTTCTCACTACAATAACAGGGGAGGTTAGTGTTTTTAGGGGGGTATGACATGTGTGTGTCTAACTTTCTCACTCATCAGCCACTTTGTATGGCTTGTTGGAAAAAGGGAGATACTTTGACAAAGGCTTCATTTTCAATTAACTAAATGTTAGGTTGTTTTAGCTAAAAAGGTCATTTTTGAACAAAAGATGAGCCTTTCTTAATCTACTGGAGAACCATTTGGGGTTTAAGTATACATTTTGTGTGTGTGGAGCTTTTAGTGAGGGGTTCAATGCTAAGGTCAATGTCGCCACTCCCACGGAAATATAATTAGCATAATACAAAAATATGCATATAAATCTGTCAGTTTAAGATCGATAGTACCGTTTTTTTGTTGTTGCAATGAATGCGTCTCAATCCACCGCATCTGCCTATGCTGCATTTGCTCAGGTGAATGGTGACAGAGCTAGAGCGGTGTTTGTCAGACCATGAAACGTCCCGAAAATCGGTCTTCTCACAAAATCGCCTGTAGCATCCAGACTATTCTGACCCCTTGATGAGACAGTTTTTCTCTACGACCCCCACGAATGTATTTTTTGCCAACTTCTGTCTGTAGTGTCTGAATAGTTTGGGATACACATTAATATGACCCCTCTGTGGAAAGATTGGACTCTAACGAATACCTAGATATTGGTTGTTCTGCTCTAGGATGCCCACAGGCCTCACAGATCCCCCGGTACCAGTTGAAAAAATAATCTCCACATGTGTGGTTCCCACCGTGAAGCATGGAGAAGGAGGTGTGATGGTATGGGTGTGCTTTGCTAGTGACACTGTATGTGATTTATTTAGAATTCAAGGCACACTTAACCAGCATGGCTACCACAGCATTCTGCAATGATATCTGGTTTGCACTTAGTGGGACTATCATTTGTTTTTCAGCATGATAATGACCCAACGCGCCTCCAGTCTGTGTAAGGGCTATTTGAGCAAGAAGGAGACTGATGGAGTGCTGCATCAGATGACCTGGCCTCCACAATCGCCTGATCTCAATACAATTGAGATGGTTTGGGATAAGTTGGACTGCAGAGTGAAGGAAAAGCAGTCAACAAGTGCTCAGCATACATGTGTGAACTCCTTCAAGACTGTTGGAAAAGCATTCCAGGTGAAACTGGTTGAGAGAATGCCAAGAGTGTGCAAAGCTGTCATCAAGGCAAAGGGTGGCTACTTTGAAGAATCTCAAATATAAAATATATTTAGATTTGTTTAACACTTTTTTGGTTACTACATGATTCCATATGTGTTATTTCATAGTTTATGTCTTCAATATTATTCTACAATGTAGAATAAAGAAAAACTCTTGAATGAGTAGGTGTGTCCAAACTTTTAACTGGTACTGTATACTTTAATACATTTTTCAACTTGTCCCAGGGGATCATCAGACAAGTTTTGTGAGGTCTGTGGGCGTCCTAGAGCTGAACAACCAATGTCTAGGTGTTTGTGAGAGTCTCATCTTTCCACAGATGGGTCATAAAAGTCTGGACGTTTGGATGCTACAGGTGATTTTGTGAGAAGACCTCTGTCACCTTCACCACACATGCGGAGGTGCAGCATAGGTGGATGCGGTGCAAAAATAACAGTTCTCTTGGTTAAACGGACAGATTTTTATCCATATTTTTGTATTATGCTAATGTGATTTCAGCGGAGGCACCGACTTTCACCTTAGCATTGAACCCCTCACTAAAAGCTTCACTCAAACAAAATGTATACTTAAACCCAAAATGGTTCTCCAGTAGATTAAGAAAGGCTCATAATTTGTTTTAAAACATTTACCTTTTGCCTAACACAACCTAAGAGTGTTAGTGCCAAAAATAAGGGGTTATAGCTTTTAGCTTCAAGTTTACCACAAATGTATTACTAGTGTGTGTGTGTGTGTGTGTGTGTGTGTGTGTGTGTGTGTGTGTGTGTGTGTGTGTGTGTGTGTGTGTGTGTGTGTGTGTGTGTGTGTGTGTGTGTGTGTGTGTGTGTGTGTGTGTGTGTGTGTGTGTGTATATATATATATATGCCAGGCACACAGGTTTGAGTATTTCAAGAACTGCAACGCTGCTGGGTTTTTCATTCTCAACAGTTTCCCGTGTGTATCAAGAATGGTCCACCAACCAAAGGATATCCAGCCAACGTTATACAACTGTGGGAAGCATTAGAGTCAACATAGGCCAGCATCCCTATGGAATGCTTTCAACACCTTGTAGAGTCAACATAGGCCAGCATCCCTATGGAATGCTTTCAACACCTTGTAGAGTCAACATGGGCCAGCATCCCTGTGGAATGCTTTCAACACCTTGTAGAGTCAACATAGGCCAGCATCCCTATGGAATGCTTTCAACACCTTGTAGAGTCAACATAGGCCAGCATCCCTATGGAATGCTTTCAACACCTTGTAGAGTCAACATGGGCCAGCATCCCTATGGAATGCTTTCAACACCTTGTAGAGTCAACATAGGCCAGCATCCCTATGGAATGCTTTCAACACCTTGTAGAGTCAACATGGGCCAGCATCCCTATGGAATGCTTTCAACACCTTGTAGAGTCAACATAGGCCAGCATCCCTATGGAATGCTTTCAACACCTTGTAGAGTCAACATGGGCCAGCATCCCTATGGAATGCTTTCAACACCTTGTAGAGTCAACATAGGCCAGCATCCCTATGGAATGCTTTCAACACCTTGTAGAGTCAACATGGGCCAGCATCCCTATGGAATGCTTTCAACACCTTGTAGAGTCAACATGGGCCAGCATCCCTGTGGAATGCTTTCAACACCTTGTAGAGTCCATTCTCTGATGAATTAAGGCTGTTCTGAGGGCAAGTGGACACATACATTCTGGCCTAATGACAAATGTCTTTACACTTTCTGGTGTTTTGTGTAACAATTGTCTCTTTCCATTCACCCCTGTTTGGAGGCTGGTAATAAGTTGTGAGTGGATGAACGTGTGAGGGTTGCCTAGTAAAGGAGCCCTTTGAAATGATTGTTTGACAATTAGATTAAAACATCAAGACTGGTTGTGTTTAAAAGGTCATACATTTTAAATGTTAAATCACAAATCTTTACGACTTGGTCCACAGAGATCCTATTGAATTAATAGAGATTACATTTACATTTACATTTAGATTATACATGTAATTATATGATCGGTCCCATAAAAGAAAGTGATGCACGTGCAAATGCATGCACATCAGTGGAGGCTGTTGAGAGGATAACGGCTGATAATAACGTCGTCAAACACCTGGAAACCAGATGGAATGGTGTCAAACACCTGGAAACCAAATGGAATGGTGTCAAACACCTGGAAACCAAATGGAATGGAGTCAAACACCTGGAAACCAAATGGAATGGTGTCAAACACCTGGAAACCAGATGGAATGGTGTCAAACACCTGGAAACCAAATGGAATGGTGTCAAACACCTGGAAACCAGATGGAATGGTGTCAAACACCTGGAAACCAAATGGAATGGAGTCAAACACCTGGAAACCAAATGGAATGGAGTCAAACACCTGGAAACCAAATGGAATGGTGTCAAACACCTGGAAACCAAATGGAATGGAGTCAAACACCTGGAAACCAAATGGAATGGAGTCAAACACCTGGAAACCAGATGGAATGGTGTCAAACACCTGGAAACCAAATGGAATGGAGTCAAACACCTGGAAACCAGATGGAATGGTGTCAAACACCTGGAAACCAAATGGAATGGAGTCAAACACCTGGAAACCAGATGGAATGGTGTCAAACACCTGGAAACCAAATGGAATGGAGTCAAACACCTGGAAACCAGATGGAATGGTGTCAAACACCTGGAAACCAGATGGAATGGTGTCAAACACCTGGAAACCAAATGGAATGGTGTCAAACACCTGGAAACCAAATGGAATGGAGTCAAACACCTGGAAACCAAATGGAATGGTGTCAAACACCTGGAAACCAAATGGAATGGTGTCAAACACCTGGAAACCAAATGGAATGGTGTCAAACACCTGGAAACCAAATGGAATGGTGTCAAACACCTGGAAACCAAATGGAATGGTGTCAAACACCTGGAAACCAAATGGAATGGTGTCAAACACCTGGAAACCAGATGGAATGGTGTCAAACACCTGGAAACCAAATGGAATGGTGTCAAACACCTGGAAACCAAATGGAATGGAGTCAAACACCTGGAAACCATGTGTTTGATGTATTTGAATCCATTCCACTGATTCCGCTCCAGCCATTACCACAAGCCCGTTCTCCGGCTCCCTGTGGTGCATATATAGGAGGTCCCGTACCGGGAAGAAATGAATTCTACTTTCACTCCTGTTTTATCATTTATATGTTTACTGAGGTAAAAGTGGCATAGTTTTTATTGTGGGTCAACTACATCTGTTTGTTGTATAACATAAAAGATACATAGTAAACCTAATAATCGTTTGGAAAATAGTGCTTCATCCACCTACAAAGCAGACAGTAAGGAGTAAGATACAACCGTGCGGTCATTTTTCCCCCTATACTTATAGGATAGAGATAATGCCCAGTATAACCAAGATGTTATCCACTACCCAGAAAAGCTACATAAAATGTCCTTGCTTTTGGATTTGAACTTTTTCACAGTTTCCGTCCACACCTGTCTACCCTATGCACCTTGGTTTCTAATGATGATCTTACAACAATGAAATAGACATAGACATAAATAGACATAGACATTCATTTGTGTTAAAACACATGACCTTTCTATAAGGATTAAGGTAATCACTTTAAAGTGTAACTCTTCCTTAAAGGTCAGTTCCACCACTTTTCAACCTCATATTCATTATCTCCAGCATGGTACCAGTTTCTATATTATGTTAAAACTACACGTTCCTATGTTTTGTAGTAAAAAAGGACAAAACAGTGATTTACAAACTTTGCGATTCTCATTGAGGAGAGAAACATGAAAATGCCTTCCTAAAAACTTGTTGCTGGTTTTGGAAATAACATTTTTTTTTAAATTACTTTTAATCTTATGACATAATGACTTTTTAGGATCTTTCTCCTTTTCAAAATAAGCACAGAATGTAGAAATGTGCCGTGTTCACCGATACACTCATGAATATGAGATTGAAAGGGGTGGAATTGCCCTTTAAATCCACTTTATCTCGTTGACAACTCATGTTCAATGCTCAGTTATTTTCCAAGACAGTTTAGAAAAGTAGCCTAAATATTTGACTGTGTTACTTTGATATCTAGATTTTTCTTCCATATATTTTTTTTCTAGGACAAATTAAATCATGTAATTGTTGTTAACTTGAAGAGAAAAAAGTAACCGTTTGCTCCTAATTATCCCTTTAATTACAATCTTAATTTCGTATGTATGCTCATTTATGTATGCTCATTTATGTATGCTCATTTATGTATGCTCATTTATGTATGCTCATTTATGTATGCTCATTTAAAGAGGTGCTTTTCAATAAACTCCAATGTTTTTGGAATACTGCAGTAAATGCATCACTTTAGATCAGGTGGCTGACCTGTGAACAGGTATAAAAGGCAGAGTTCTGAGCACCAGGTGTCAGAGAACTCTTCGCTTCTTCTAGTCTGGGTCTTCCTTCACCTGTGTCTCCATTTGATCCCTCATCCTGGTCTCCATTTGTCTCAGTCTGGATCTGAACTCCAGGTCTCAGAAACCTCATCCTGGTCTCCATTTGTCTCAGTCTAAATCTGAACGCCTGGGCTCAGAAACCTCATCCTGGTCTCCATTTGTCTCAGTCTAAATCTGAACGCCTGGGCTCAGAAACCTCATCCTGGTCTCCATTTGTCTCAGTCTAAATCTGAACGCCTGGGCTCAGAAACCTCATCCTGGTCTCCATTTGTCTCAGTCTAAATCTGAACGCCTGGGCTCAGAAACCTCATCCTGGTCTCCATTTGTCTCAGTCTAAATCTGAACGCCTGGGCTCAGAAACCTCATCCTGGTCTCCATTTGTCTCAGTCTAAATCTGAACGCCTGGGCTCAGAAACCTCATCCTGGCAGTGTGTACACGTCTCAAGGATTATCTGAAGTTTTCAGCTTCACCACCACTACTGACTGCAGCCATGTCCTTGGTAAGATTCTTATAAAATGTCTACTGCAGTGCTTTTTAAAGTAAATTACACACCTTCACAGTGGATAACTGTAAGGATAATTTCTCTACAAAGCACAACAACTCAGAGATACTGAATATGTTATGAAACTACCTCAAGAAACTCTCTCTCTCTCAGACTGCTGCCAACAGGTCTATAATGACAAATGGAAGGTTCACATACGACTCTCTTGGACAGAAAGTGCATTCCAGAAACTATGGAATGCATGGCAACAAGATGTTTCCCAGACTAGGGAAACGTCTCCTGAGGAGATCCCTCAGGAGACCATCCGTCACCTCATCAGGAGCATACCCAGGCATTGTAGGGAGGTCATACAGGCACGTGGAGACCACACACACTACTGAGCCTCATTTTGACTTGTTTTAAGGACATTACATCAAAGTTGGATCAGCCTGTAGTGTGGTTTTCCACTTTAATTTTGAGTGACTCCAAATCCAGACCTCTATGGGTTGATAAATTTGATTTCCATTGATAACTATGTAAAGAAAAAAGTATTTAATAAGAATATTTCATTCATTCAGATCTAGGATGTGTTATTTTAGTCTTCCCTTTATTTTTTCGAGCATTGCCCAGGGACAGTAGCTCTAGTTTAACAAATCACAACTGTCTCTCTCTCTCTCTCTCTCTCTCTCTCTCTCTCTCTCTCTCTCTCTCTCTCTCTCTCTCTCTCTCTCTCTCTCTCTCTCTCTCTCTCTCTCTCTCTCTCTCTCTCTCTCTCTCTCTCTCTCTCTCTCTCTCTCTCTCTCTCTCTCTCTCTCTCTCTCTCTCTCTGTCTTTGTGTCTCTCTCTCTCTGTCTGTGTGTGTGTCTCTCTCTCTCTGTCTGTGTGTGTCACTCTCTCTCTGTCTGTGTGTGTCACTCTCTCTCTGTGTGTGTGTCTCTCTCCCTCTGTGTCTCTCTCTCTCTCTCTCTCTCCCTCTGTCTCTCTCCCTCTGTGTCTCTCTCCCTCTGTGTCTCTCTTCCTCTGTGTCTGTGTCTCGCTCTCTCTGTTTCTGTGTCTCTCTCTGTGTCTGTGTCTCTCTACTACTACTATGTGGGACAAGTTCTCTTGTAAGAAGAGACTGGAGGGCCATTCCATCCCTTTGGGGTTCCCCAGGATGCCAAGCTCATGGCCCAGAAGGTCCTCGGTAGCACCCGATGTCACAGGAAGGCCAAAAAGATCATCAAGGACAATAACCACCTGAACCACTGCCTGTTCACCCGATATCATCCAGAAGGCAAGGTCAGTACAGGTGCATCAAAGCTGGGACAGAGAGACTGAAAAATAGCTTCTATCGCAAGGCCATCAGACTGTTAAATAGCCAACACTTACACATTAGAGGCTGCTGCCTATATACATAGACTTGAAATCAGTGGCCACTTTAATTTTATTTAAAAAATATATATATTTAACTAGGTAAGTCAGTTTAAGAACAAATTGTTATTTCCAATGACAGCCTCCATCAGCCAAACCCGGACGACGCAGGGCCAATTGTAAGGCGCCCTATGGGACTCCCAATTCCAGCCAGTTGTGATACAGCCATTAATGATGGAACACTAATCACCTTAATAATGTTTACATATTTTGCATTACTCATCTCATATGTATCTACTGTATTCTATCCTATTCTACTGTATTTTAGTCTATGTATTACTCATCTCATATGTATCTACTGTATTCTATCCTATTCTACTGTATCTTAGTCTATGTATTACTCATCTCATATGTATCTACTGTATTCTGTCCTATTCTACTGTATCTTAGTCTATGCATTACTCATCTCTTATGTATCTACTGTATTCTATCCTATTCTACTGTATCTTAGTCTATGTATTACTCATCTCATATGTATCTACTGTATTCTATCCTATTCTACTGTATCTTAGTCTATGTATTACTCATCTCATATGTATCTACTGTATTCTATCCTATTCTACTGTATCTTAGTCTATGTATTACTCATCTCATATGTATCTACTGTATTCTATCCTATTCTACTGTATCTTAGTCTATGTATTACTCATCTCATATGTATCTACTGTATTCTATCCTATTCTACTGTATTCTATTCTATTCTACTGTATTCTATTCTATTCTACTGTATTCTATCCTATTCTACTGTATCTTAGTCTATGTATTACTCATCTCATATGTATCTACTGTATTCTATCCTATTCTACTGTATTCTATTCTATTCTACTGTATTCTATTCTATTCTACTGTATTCTATCCTATTCTACTGTATCTTAGTCTATGTATTACTCATCTCATATGTATCTACTGTATTCTATCCTATTCTACTGTATTCTATTCTATTCTACTGTATTCTATTCTATTCTACTGTATTCTATTCTATTCTACTGTATCTTAGTCTATGCTGCTCTGACATCACTCGCCCAAATATTTATATATTCTAAATTCCATTCCTCCAGGGGTGTATTGTTGTGACATTATTAGATATTACTTGTTAGGTATTACTGCACTGTTGGAACTAGAAACACAAGCATATCGCTAAACCTGCAATAACATCTGCCATAGACGTGTATTTGTGACAAATACAATTTTATTTGATTTTGATTTGATTTGAGGTGTTGGGATGGGCTTGTGTAACAGATGTAAATTGTACTCTCCTTGCGTTGTGTTTTGTCCAAATAAATCACATCAGCCAGTGGTCCCAGTTGAGCATAATTTATTTCTGTTGCTGTTGTTAAATAGGAAACAGCATGTTAGTTGTGCAGGGCTTAACGGTATTGATGGCTGTCGATGGCAAAATCTGTAGCATGAAGACAACTGTGTTAGCAGTGGGCTTATGTGACCATTACGTCGATGTAATACAAAATAACAAAGTGAAAGATAGAAACGAAACAGTTCTGTATGGAGGAAACACAGACACAGAAAACAATCACCCACAACTCAAGTGGGGAAAAAAGGCTGCCTAAGTATGGTTCTCAATCAGAGACAACGAATGACAGCTGCCTCTGATTGAGAACCATACCAGGTCATAGAAAACCAAAACAACACAGAGTGCCCACCCCAACTCACGCCCGACCAACCTAAAATAGAAACAAAAACAAGGAACTAAGGTCAGGACGTGACACAGACATCATTTGAAATTGAGATAAAAGCGTCTGCATTGTACAATTAACCATTGTTACAATTAAAAATATGTTTCAGATTTTAATTAAAATGATACAGATTTGATTGACAAAGGCAGTGGCTTCCAGGTCCAGGTTGTAAAAAAAATGAATTTGTTTGGCTAACAAGTCAAATGCTGTAGCCACATTGCTATTGTACCATATGGTCTGGTGCACCGGGCTAAGACTAAATAGCTCCTATTTAAAACTGGAACACCAGGCAAAGAAAATACTAAATAGATCTGTAATCTCACCTAACCTTGTAAACAAATGTGTATATCCATAACTGCTTATGGATGGCTAGAAATAACCTTAAAAGCAAACTGACTTTGAATGCAATGTATTTCTGACATAATAGCTTCGCCACTTGTAACCTCCTCTCATGTCCAGGCCAGTACATGAGCACCTTCACTGAATTAGGCCGCCTACCTACTTCTCACCATGATGGTCCACAAAGCAGATGTACTGTAGTCAGGTCAGTGAAAACAAGTCACACCTACATTAGGTCTTATAAGCACTGATCTAGTATCAGCTTACCCTCCCCATATCATTACCTAACCATTTGAGGGGAAAACCCCAAAACTGATCTTAGATCAGTCTCTAGGTCAACTTCATCCCACTTCTCTATCAATGCGTGTAACCCTATACAGTATGTGGAGACTCAAACGTTAAAGCTGGTGACTTTCATAGAACTCGGTGTTACAGAACATTGTTGTACTGTTTGAAAGTATTGTGCAGATTGTAATGTGTGATGGATTATTGTGAATTTGTCTATAGGAGCCACATGGCAAATAAACTCAGCCTGTTGAACATCCTCCTGGGCATCAAGGACCCGATGGACTTTGTCCCTCCTTTCTTCTGTAAAGGAGTCCTGCAAGAGGAGACTGGAGAGGCAGGTGACATCTTCAGTACACTACAGTCCCTGGCCAAGTAGCTTCAGTAACAAACACCAAGAGAGCGCTTCAAATCACTGATCACGTCAGTGTCCGTCTTGTCTACAATCTGGCAGTGGCATTCAATAATTCCTCCATATTAAACCAAACACAGTAGGATATAGAGATTATTTGAAACTCTAAAGTGTTAGTGGAGCAATGTGATCTGCACTACTGATATTCCTGTTTGATCTGCACTACTGATATTCCTGTTTGATCTGCACTACTGATATTCCTGTTTGATCTGCACTACTGATATTCCTGTTTGATCTGCACTACTGATATTCCTGTTTAATCTGCACTACTGATATTCCTGTTTGATCTGCACTACTGATATTCCTGTTTGATCTGCACTACTGATATTCCTGTTTGATCTGCACTACTGATATTCCTGTTTGACAGGATGATTAGAAGGGGGAGAGAGAGGAGTAAAAGGTTTTTCATTCCGTCACTGTGTTTACTGTCATGTTTCTCTGCTCTTACAGTGACTGAATGAAATATGAATGAAATAAAACAAGAAGGGTGACACATAGAAGTCACTTTTTTTTTGCTCTCGTTAAAAAAAACATGGTTACTCAAGCCTAGGACCTTTCATTGGGAAACACAAAGATTACACTAACAGGAAGTGGACATGCTGAGTGGGCTATATATGCAGCCAGTGATTGGTGATGGCAGGTGTAAATGGTTTGATTGATGAGAGGGGAGGAGATGTATACGTTTCAGGTGTGGTCTTTCCTCCTGAACTTTAGTTAAGTCACACATAACACCAGTGAAAGAGATTAATTGAAATTCCAATGCAATAATTGAAATGGCATTTATTTGGGGGATTTTTCAGTTCTTGAATTGGAATTTCAATTCATTGAATTGAAATGTAATTGATCCCAAACCTGTGAAAGCAGCATTTTTGGGGGAAATGAAGTGCTACCATGTTATGTTAGCGTTAGAAAATATGTCAGTTCATTACTGATTTGCCTCTGCTTGCTCTGACTCGGCTGCGTGTGGGTTAAGTCCTTATTGTTTTTTCCATTGACGTGTCCCAAGTCCCATGATAGTGACATGCCAAATATGATGTTGCACTCGCCTCAAGGGAATATTAAGGATGTGTGGCTCAATTAATAATGCTGAAGTTGTGTGTGTTATACAAGACTGTGTGTGTGCGTGTGTGTGTGTCTACCATTGTACCGTTTTGAGTGATTTTGCACCTCACTACACAAATGTAAAAAAAATTAAATCAAAAGAGCTGTGATCCCCGGAACAAACAAATAAAAAAGTCGCATAAAAGCTAAAATGGCATATATTATTATATTATATATTAGGAACAAACAATAAAAACACTAAGCTATACTCCCCCCACACTCAGCTCTCATTTACATACCTGCTTTTAGGAGTTATTTGGGTCATTATATTTCAAGTTCAAGTAGGCCTATCGTAAATGGAGGGTCTTTAGTAGGCTATGAGTTGGATGGCGCAGCAAGAGAGCTAATGATATGCCCTCCCTCCCATCGGCGCCAATAGTCTAAAGCCTACATACAGTACATCTCCAGAACTCTGTTTGACGGTCGTCAGTGCGTTCTGCCTGACGCGCAGATAGTGGACTCAATCCATGATCAAAGGACCCTCCACGCGCAAAACATGTACTTTCTGTATGATGTGAGGTTTCACGACTTAATGTGATCATTTGAAAATGTTCCTACTTATTTGAATGTAATTTCACGCGTTTGTCATTGTTTAGTTTTTTTCCCCTGGAGATGGGGTGCGCAATATCAGGCTTGGTACCAAAACAAGTCGGGGACGTGATTGACGATGTTCCCATTGTGCATCTAACTGACGAGCACAGGGAGATAATCAAAGAGACGTGGAAAGTCATCCAAGAGAACATCGCGAAAGTTGGCATTATTATGTTTGTTGGGTGAGTACATTTGAACTCTAGCCTACGGGCTAAATTGGTTTCCATAGGTTTTAAGAAATTGCACCAAATCGAATGTCAAAGAATTGATTCGATTAATTCAAGTCATGAAATCTAACCCTCTTCTAGCAGGTAATTGAACTGTTTTGTCATGAACATGAGTGGACACAGCAAATGTGTCACTTCACTGGTGATTGTATAGAACGTATAGTCTTGTCAAAATGAAATCAAGTGATTGTATATGATCTTATATAATGGAAATACAACGCCCTCCACAAACGTTTGTGTTTTGGTCACATTTTCCATGCCTCAGTTGGTAGACCTTGTAACGCCAGGGTATTTATACCAGCCTACGTATCATTTTCAAAAAGCCAAATAGCCATTTTCCATGCCTATGACCTATATTTAAATAAAATGAAATAAATGGACAGAGAAATAGTCTTACGTGTCCACACAACCTTTAAACGAACACAAAACTATTGACAGTAGAACTCTGTTTAAGGTATCCTTCTTAAATTAAGCCATACAGAGTTGCCTACAATTCAAACGTTATCCTCCGGAAGAGGCAGGATATATATTAGAGCAAATATATGGCTAATAACTCCAATGTACTGATAGAGGATAAACCAATTTTGTTGCAGAGAATGTGTAACGAAGGTAGCATCTTTATGAATGACATTGTAAACAACTACCGTAAAATGTTACACAAGCAATTAATCAAGGTGTATGGAGAAGTATGCCAATACAAAATTACAACCAACTCGTCTCACCTCTGCCACAAGAATGGAAGAGGCATTTACTTACAAGAGAAAGAAATGAACTAGTTTGTCTGCCACCAATAACACATTTTAAATGGCTTACAATGACCAATATTGCCTAAATCATAAAATGTATCATGTTCACTAATGTTAAAAGGTTTGACAACTAGGCCTACAGTCTTAGAAAAAAGGCTTCCAAATAGAACAAATAGTCCCCGTAGTAGAACCCTTTTTGGTTCCAGGTAGAATCAAAAAGGGTTCCAAAAGGTTCTTTGGCCGTCCCCATAGTAGAACCCTTTTTGGTTCCAGGTAGAACCATTTTCAGTTTTATGTAGAACCCTCTGTGGAAAGGGTTCTATATAGAACCCAAAATAGTTCTACCTGAAACCAAAAGTGTTTTTACCCGGAACCATAAAGGGTTATTCAAATTGTTCTCCTATGGTGACAGCTGAAGAACCCTTTTAGGTTCTAGATAGAATGTATTTTTCTTAGAGTGTATGCCGCATAAAGAGATAGTTGGGAACAGATTTGTTATGTCCCAATAACAAGGCATGATTGGCATCGGGGTTATAAACTGATATGTAAGACAACAATTGATCCTTTCATTTCTTTTCAATTTAAACTAGAATATTAAATTCTTGCTACAAAAAGAATGCTCAGTGTATGGGGCATTGAACAGTCAGACCGGTGCAGACTACCACGAGGAAACAGAATCAGTACTGTTCATCAGTGGCTTGGTTTTGGAGTCAGGTCCAGGAGTGGTTGTTATGTAAACATACACACACACACATGATAATACGCACTATACCCACATGATAACATACACACTATACACACACGTAAACATGGATTTTGTGTTGTAGATATGTGGTAGTATGGGCCTTAGGGCACACAGTGTAGTGTGTTGTGAATTCTGTAATGAATGTATTATGTTTTTTAAAATTATAACTGCCTTAATTTAGTCTTTTGTTAAATTGTATTGTATTGTTGTTGTTTTAATAAAAATATATAATTACTCTACATTGCAAAAAGTAAGTGGACACCCCCTCAAATTAGTGGATTTGGCTATTTCAGCCACACCCGTTGCTGACAGGGGTCTAAAATCGAGCACACAGCCATGCAAGCTCCATAGACAAACATTGGCAGTAGAATGGCACAAACTGAAGAGCTCAGTTACTTTCAACGAGGCACTGTCATAGGATGCCATCTTTCCAACAAGTCAGTTTGTAAAATTTCTGCACTGCTAGAGCTGTCCCGGTCAACTGTAAGTGCTGTTATTGTGAGGTGAAACATCTAGGAGCAACAACAGCTCAGCCGCGAAGTGGTAGGCCACACAAGCTCACAGAACGGGACCGCCGAGTTCTGAAGCGTGTACAAATCATCTGTCCTCGGTTGCAACACTTACTACCGAGTTCCAAATTGCCTCTGGAAACAACATCAGCACAAGAACTGTTCGTCGCGAGCTTCAGGAAATTGGTTTCCATGGCCGAGCAGCTGCACACAAGCCTAAGATCACCATGCACAAAGCCAAGCGTCGGCTGGAGTGGTGTAAAGCTTGCCACAAGTGGACTCTGTAGCAGTGGAAATGTGTTCTCTGGAGTGATGAATCATGCAGCACCATCTGGCAGTCTGATGGATGAATCTGGGTTTGGTGGATGCCAGGAAAACGCTACCAGCCCCAATGCATAGTGCCAACTGGTAGAAGAGGAATTGTGGTCTGGGCTTGTTTTTCATGGTTCAGGCTCCTTAGTTGCAGTGAAGAAAAATCTAATCGTTACAGCTTATAATGACATTCTAGATGATTCTGTGCTTCCAACTTTGTGTCAACAGTTTGGGGAAGGTCCTTTCCTGTTTCAGCATGACAACGCTCCTGTGCACAAAGTGAGGTTCATAAAGAAATTGTTTGTCGAGATCAGTGTGGAAGAACTTGACTAGGCTGCTCAACCCCATTGAATACCTTTGGGATGAATTGAAACGGTGACTGCAAGCCAGGCCTAATCACCCAACATCAGTGCCCGACCTCACTAATACTCTTGTGGCTGAATGGAAGCAAGTCCCCACAGCAACGTTCCAACATCTAGTGGAAAGCCTTTCCAGAGGAGTGGAGGCTGTTCTAGCAGCAAAGTGGGGACCAACTCCATATTAATGCCCATGATTTTGGAATGAGATGGTCAACAAGCAGGTGTTCACATACTTTGGGTCATGTAGTGTAGATAAAAAAATATATATTTTAGCTGTCACTGAGGACATTTGAAAATAGAACTTAAAGGCAACATACAATTTCATTTTTACTATGCCCCACTGCCCCGCCCCTGTCAGAATTGACCATGGTTATTGACTTTTGGCCTGGGGTCAAAGGTGATATTCAGATGGTGCTAGTGTCTTGTTGTCAAAAAAAATCACTGTCTAACTGGTGGCATCCCATTGAATTATGGCTTGAATGCCACGATGCATGGAAAACATTCATTTATCATGCTCAAATAAGAACATGCTTATGTCTTACAGAAGGTGGGGTATAATTCCATATAAATGTAGGTGTTAACTTAATTTAAAACAAAATCAGATGTTATTTGTGACATGCACTGAATACAACAGGCATTACAGTGAAATGCTTAAAACATTTTTTTTAAATGTGTCCTTTACCTCTCTACCAACACCTATGTTACCCCTATGTTAATATACCTACAGTAGATGCCTGTTTACAATAGCTCAGGGTATGCAAATATTATCTTCAGTTATGATGGAATAAATGCAAAAATATATAGTTTATTGCAGGAGCCAAGCATCAAAATAGATTCTAATCAAATAATTGGTGGCTACCTTCTGAGTTTTCCTGGGCCCATATTTATAAAGCTACTCAGGGTAGACTGATGATCTAGGATCCATTACAACTTTTGATCATAATGAATAAGATCACATGGACAGCAGTGACCTGATCCTGGATCAGCACTCCTTATCTGAGATACATTATGGTTTATAAAAGTTTTGCAAATCAAGTGCATTTTTTTGGTTTACTGGTTTGATATTTATAAAGATAAATCTCCCTTCCTTTAATCGAAATTAAACAAGTACATTTAAAATCTATATACCTTCATGTTCACAAACAGAATATTCTCATTCATATTGTCCGTTTCAAAATATTTGATGGCAAAGTCCAACATCACAATACAAATCTCGACTGTATTACACTGTCACGTTGTCAGTGGCAACCAACCTATCATTTAAACCATGATCTCCGTCTTCATAATTACAACCAATTTCAAACCTCAAACCGAAATCTACCTCCCTCCCTACTGAAATACCACTAAAAATAGAACTAACCCACTCCCCCTCTTCAAAATAACAACATTGATATGCAAATCTTCACTCTCTTTTCTCTACCTTTCAGCATTTACCATAGGTCTGTCTGTATCCCAAATGGCACCCTATTCTTTATAAAGTGCTCTGGACAAAAGTAGTGCACTATGTCTGGACGAGGGTGCCATTCAGGACATAGTCTGTACTGTTCCTAATGAGTCAATCAATGCAAAAAATGGACAGGGAACGCAACCAATAAACTTCTTCTGAGGCCCATTTAAACCCCAAACACGAAGGCTGTGCTGATAAGGCTTTAATAGGCTATTTATCAGTGGCCCCCGCCATATCAGTTAGGCCTTTAATGGGCTCTGTCTGTGGACCGAGCTGTCAGCTGTGGCATGGGGCCTGCCACCACTGCCCGCTTTGGCACCAGTGTGATGTACCCATAGGTAAGTGTCATGCTATACATCACACAGCCATCCATCCACACATTGGGGGTTGTGGTGTTTGTGTATACTGGATTCTGTAGAGGGGTAGAGGGGTACTGCAGAAGGTTGAGAATTGGACGTTTTATGAGGCGAGCGATTGCAGCTTGAAAGATTGGTTGGTTGGTGGGTTGCTGGCTGACAACATGTGGCAATAAAGATGGTCATTTCGGCTACTGTCTTGAGATGTGGTACATTGGACAATATTATGAGTGAGAGGGCGAAGTGGAAAAAAATGGCTTTGGCTTTTTTGAGAAATCCCATTTCTCAAACTTTGAAAAGTACTGATATCCATTGATGTCAGACAGTACAGGTGATGTATTGAAGATTCAAAATGACTTACCGTTCTAGTCTTAGATATAATAGGAATGAAATTTAGCAACTCAAAGTGAGACTCCCAGTGTGGTTTTAAGTCAAATCTTCACAGGGACAACAAAACAGGTGTGAATGAAAATAAAACACTATTCATCTAGAAAAACTCAAGTGATTCAATAAATTGAAACTAGTTCAGTGGAGTTTTCCCTCTCTTCCTCTCTCCCTGTAGTGCTGTAAATTGAAACTAGTTCAGTGGAGTTTGTCCTCTTCCTCTCTCCCTGTAGTGCTGTAAATTGAAACTAGTTCAGTGGAGTTTGTCCTCTTCCTCTCTCCCTGTAGTGCTGTAAATTGAAACTAGTTCAGTGGAGTTTTCCCTCTCTTCCTCTCTCCCTGTAGTGCTGTAAATTGAAACTAGTTCAGTGGAGTTTGTCCTCTTCCTCTCTCCCTGTAGTGCTGTAAATTGAAACTAGTTCAGTGGAGTTTTCCCTCTCTTCCTCTCTCCCTGTAGTGCTGTACGACAACAGATGCAAAAACGTGTCACGTGACTTGTGACGTCGTTGGATGCAGACCTCGCTCTTCTTTGTTGCCAGTGAATTTATAAGCGAACGTAGCAGTCATAAGACAAACTCCTGAGCGGAGTTCCCACATCTGGTTTTCAGCTGAAAAATAGCTCAAGTTTAAATTGCTGTATCTCTGAAATCCGGAACGTTCTTGTTGGCAACTATCATTATTTTAAGTAGCCGAATGCCGCAGTCGTAGAGATGGGTAATAACTGAGCATGGGTCCTCTCGGGGGAATCCCTGCTACGTAGAAATGGCACATTCTTCCCTTATTCACAGATGTAACTCTTTTTCAGCGGAGATGTGAAGACAGCGTTACCCATTAGTTATACAAAGTAAATAACAACCTACAAACATGTCTGACGACCAAATACTCGCGAGTGATGAAGATGAAGAAAACTACTGGAGGGGCTCCGAAGTTATCGTCAAACCGTATTTATTTGAGCCTGAGTATTCAGACCAAGAATTGAGGCAAATTGAGGCCGCTCTAGGCTTTCAAAGCCGCAGCAGCAGCTGGACCACAGCCCCAACCCATCCCCAGGATCAACACAGAATGGTGGTGCAGCTGTGGCAGATGCACTCCAATGCCGACAGATGAATGTTTGTGCTGCAGAGAATTCGAATGCGTTACTACAATTCTTACAGAAATGGAGCAACATAGTGATGAGGAGCAGTTAGTTTGGTTTTACAAGCACATGGGATTTTTCTGCCCACATAAACTCTGGTGTCCTGAAGAAGAAGAAAAATCTGTGTTCCATAAACTAATTAGAGATGCAACCCTGGGAAAAATGGCCAGTTATCCAATGAGTAAATAGCTCTACTTTACTTTGAATGATCGTATACCATAAACCTCTATGAGCATTACTGGGTTTACACTGAGTGTACAAAACATTAGGAACACCTTCCTAACATTGAGTTGCACCCCCTTTTGCCCTCAGAACAGCTTCAATTAATCAGGGCGTGGACTCTATTTAGGTGTCCTTTGGGTGGAGGACCATTCTTGGCATACACAGGAAACTGTTGAGTGTGAAAAACCCAGAAGCGTTGCAGTTCTTGACAGACTCAAACCGGTGCGCCATTCAAAGGCACCTCAATCTCTTGTATTGCCCATTCACCCTCTGAATGGCACATATACAGTACACAATCTCATAGGATGTTGCTGACAGGAGAACAGCTATTAATCATTACCGGAACAGAGCAAATGGAATGGCATCAAACACATGGAAACCACGTATTTAATGTATTTGATGCCATTCCACTGATTCCACTCCAGCCATTACCACGAGCCCATCCTCCCCAATTAAGGTGCCACCAGCCTCCTGTGCAATCCATGTCTCAATCATCAAGGCTTAAAAAACATTATTTAACCTGTTCTTTAACCTGTCCTATTCTGCAATGTATGGTGACACAATGTCTATTGTCTCCTCAACCCCTCTGTCATAAATAGATAAGGCACATGCGCCAACTTGTAGATAACTTAGGTCTATATGTCTACAAGAACACCTCGAACTTCAAGGATCAGGCAAAGCTTGCTTTGACACTTTCTCTTCTCAAACACGCGTCTTTGTTTTGGCACTGCGCCAGATCCAGTCCATGGAAATACAGTAGTAACAGCTGTATCTTCACATCCATCGCTGTTCTGTCCCCATCATTTCATCTGTTCTGGCATCCTTTCGCTCCCTCCTCTCTACATTTTCCTCCTCTGTCTCTGCTGCTAAAACCACTTTCTACCACTCTAAATTTCAAGCATCTGCCTCTAACCCTAGGAAGCTCTTTGCCACCTTCTCCTCCCTCCTGAATCCTCCTCCCCTCCCCCCTCCTCCCTCTCTGCAGATGACTTCGTCAACCATTTTGAAAAGAAGGTCGACGACATCCGATCCTCGTTTGCTAAGTCAAACGACACTGCTGGTTCTGCTCACACTGCCCTACCCTGTGCTCTGACCTCTTTCTCCCCTCTCTCTCCAGATGAAATCTCGCGTCTTGTGACGGCTGGCCGCCCAACAACCTGCCCGCTCGACCCTATCCTCTCTTCTCCAGACCATTTCCGGAGATCTTCTCCCTTACCTCACCTCGCTCATCAACTTATCCCTGACCGCTGGCTACGTCCCTTCCGTCTTCAAGAGAGCGAGAGTTGCACCCCTTCTGAAAAAACCTACACTCGATCCCTCCGATGTTAACAACTACAGACCAGTATCCCTTCTTTCTTTTCTCTCCAAAACTCTTGAACGTGCCGTCCTTGGTCAGCTCTCCCGCTATCTCTCTCAGAATGACCTGCTTGATCCAAATCAGTCAGGTTTCAAGACTAGTCATTCAACTGAGACTGCTCTTCTCTGTATCACGGAGGCGCTCCGCACCGCTAAAGCTAACTCTCTCTCCTCTGCTCTCATCCTTCTAGACCTATCGGCTGCCTTCGATACTGTGAACCATCAGATCCTCCTCTCCACCCTCTCCGAGTTGGGCATCTCTGGCGCGGCCCACGCTTGGATTGCGTCCTACCTGACAGGTCGCTCCTACCAGGTGGCGTGGCGAGAATCTGTCTCCTCACCACGCGCTCTCACCACTGGTGTCCCCCAGGGCTCTGTTCTAGGCCCTCTCCTATTCTCGCTATACACCAAGTCACTTGGCTCTGTCATAACCTCACATGGTCTCTCCTATCATTGCTATGCAGACGACACACAATTAATCTTCTCCTTTCCCCCTTCTGATGACCAGGTGGCGAATCGCATCTCTGCATGTCTGGCAGACATATCAGTGTGGATGACGGATCACCACCTCATGCTGAACTTCGGCAAGACGGAGCTGCTCTTCCTCCCGGGGAAGGACTGCCCGTTCCATGATCTCGCCATCACGGTTGACAACTCCATTGTGTCCTCCTCCCAGAGCGCTAAGAACCTTGGTGTGATCCTGGACAACACCCTGTCGTTCTCAACTAACATCAAGACGGTGGCACGTTCCTGTAGGTTCATGCTCTACAAAATCCGCAGAGTACGACCCTGCCTCACACAGGAAGCGGCGCAGGTCCTAATCCAGGCACTTGTCATCTCCCGTCTGGATTACTGCAACTCGCTGTTGGCTGGGCTCCCTGCCTGTGCCATTAAACCCCTACAACTCATCCAGAACGCCGCAGCCCGTCTAGTGTTCAACCTTCCCAAGTTCTCTCACGTCACCCCGCTCCTCCGCTCTCTCCACTGGCTTCCAGTTGAAGCTCGCATCCGCTACAAGACCATGGTGCTTGCCTACGGAGCTGTGAGGGGAACGGCACCTCAGTACCTCCAGGCTCTGATCAGGCCCTACACCCAAATAAGGGCACTGCGTTCATCCACCTCTGGCCTGCTCGTCTCCCTACCACTGAGGAAGTACAGTTCCCGCTCAGCCCAGTCAAAACTGTTCGCTGCTCTGGCTCCCCAATGGTGGAACAAACTCCCTCACGATGCCAGGACAGCGGAGTCAATCACCACCTTCCGGAGACACCTGAAACCCCACCTCTTTAAGGAATACTTAGGATAGGATAAAGTAATCCTTCTCACCCCCCCCTTAAAATATTTAGATGCACTATTGTAAAGTGGCTGTTCCACTGGATGTCATAAGGTGAATGCACCAATTTGTAAGTCGCTCTGGATAAGAGCGTCTGCTAAATGACTTAAATGTAAATGTAAATTTCAGATGATCTCGTTCCTATGCATCGTCACTGCAATGCATGCTACACACACACAGGCGATGTAAGGTTGGCCGCAGGACTATTTACATCATATCTACCACTTTGAATTGCAACTAACCATCTATCTTATGCGTCTCTCCATATGTTTTATCGGAAAACAGTGAAATTTGGTACCCTATTTCCTGCAGCCTTTCCACTTTGCGTAACTAACTTTACCTGCGATATGCCTAACTCTTATCAACTTTCACACCAGCTCCTTCTCCCCACCTCCCAAAAAGTCATATATGAAGCCAATCAAAGATGGGTAACCAAAAGTAACATGGGCTATATGTGAAACTCTTCCATTTCAATCAATGACAAAGTGAAACCTGGATATGACACTTTCTCTCAAGCTGAAAAGTGAACAATTGCAAAGTTGAGCTGTATTGTGTTAAGCTAAAAGCGGGCAAAAGAGAGGTGTTAGCCTGGATATCTGCCGAGGTCAGAGTTAACAGAGAGGCAGTGGTAGGAAATATTGAGTACTTGCAAAGGGTTCGCAAACATAGAAAGAGGTCCTCAGAAATAAATACCACGACGTAGATACAGAGTGTATGAGGGGATCAGTTAGAGCAAGGCACTAAGCTGCATCACTCACTCATGACAAGCCAAGTTCCTCGCTACATCTATTGTCATTATATCACCAAAGACAAATGCCAACCTTAATGTAATCAATGGTTAAGCTGCCTGACAAACTGCTGGCTGGGAAGAAAACATAAACAGAAGATCAATACACTTGAATAAATAGGTCAGTGGAAAAAGGTGGAAAATGGGAACTTGAAACAATCTGTATTTACCTTAACCTGATCTTCTGCCATCATCATGAGACGAACCTCTGGATGAGTCACCTAGGTTGCGTTCCAAATGGCGACCTATTACCTATAGGGACCAGAGCACCATTTGTCAAAAGTAGTGCACTACGTAGGAAATAGAGTGCCATTTGTTACGCATCCATAGAATCTTGTAACCAAACAAATGTGACTCGTGCTTGGTGTGAAGGACGTGCTTGGTGTGAAGGACGTGCTTGGTGTGAAGGACGTGCCTGGTCTGAAGGACGTGCTTGGTGTGAAGGACGTGCTTGGTCTGAAGGACGTGCTTGGTCTGAAGGACGTGCTTGGTCTGAAGGACGTGCTTGGTGTGAAGGACGTGCTTGGTGTGAAGGACGTGCTTGGTGTGAAGGACGTGCTTGGTGTGAAGGACGTGCTTGGTGTGAAGGACGTGCTTGGTGTGAAGGACGTGCTTGGTGTGAAGGACGTGCTTGGTGTGAAGGACGTGCTTGGTGTGAAGGACGTGCTTGGTGTGAAGGGCGTGCTTGGTGTGAAGGGCGTGCTTGGTGTGAAGGGCGTGCTTGGTGTGAAGGGCGTGCTTGGTGTGAAGGGCGTGCTTGGTGTGAAGGGCGTGCTTGGTGTGAAGGACGTGCTTGGTGTGAAGGACGTGCTTGGTGTGAAGGGCGTGCTTGGTGTGAAGGGCGTGCTTGGTGTGAAGGGCGTGCTTGGTGTGAAGGACGTGCTTGGTGTGAAGGACGTGCTTGGTGTGAAGGACGTGCTTGAGTTCATTAGCAGAGGAAAGGTGGTGGTAAGCCCACCATGGCCTTTACAGCTTCAGCCCTCACAGCACAGCACAGCAGGGCTTCTCTATAAGGAGAGAAGATTTACCCAAGGGCCTTTTCTTCAGTACAATCAGGCCTATTCTAGTATAAGGAGAATGGAAAGATTGTGTAGGGTCAAGTTCATGCTGAGCAATGTCATTCAGAAGCTCCAATAATAGTAAACTGCGAGGGCTTTTGTTTTTTAAAGAGGGTGTCATTTTGGCCCATTTGGTGTTTCAAACAACATTGTGTAGGATCACACTATTTGGTGCATTTCTTTGTTATTAAAAAAACTTGTTTAATAGAATATAAAGACCATGAATTGCCACATGAAATACATTTGAACTAGACTGAGGGCCAGTCTTGGACCAGGCTACATTTGAACTAGACTGAGGGCCAGTCTTGGACCAGGCTACATTTGAACTAGACTGGGGGCCAGTCTTGGACCAGGCTACATTTGAACTAGACTGAGGGCCAGTCTTGGACCAGGCTACATTTGAACTAGACTGAGGGCCAGTCTTGGACCAGGCTACATTTGAATTTGAACTACACTAAAAAGTGTAGTTTAATAATGAGGTTTGTGGTGGACGTTTCCTCCCAAAACCATCGACAAGTGTACCCATCCCCATAACCCAATTTAAATTGATGTGATTAATCAATGTTATGGGGGGCGGAGGGTTACTTTGACACTCTTGTATGACTCGTCCCTGTGCCCAAGAACACTAAGGTAACCTGCCTAAATGAGTACCGACCCGTAGCACTCACGTCTGTAGCCATGAAGTGCTTTGAAAGGCCGGTCATGGCTCACATCAACACCATTATCCCAGAAACCCTAGACCCACTCCAATTTGCATACCGCCCCAACATATCAACAGATGCAATCTCCATTGCACTAAACTCTACCTTTCCCACCTGGACAAAAGGAACACCTATGTGAGAATGCTAGTCATTGACTATAGCTCAGCGTTCAACACCATAGTGCCCTCAAAGCTCATCACTAAGCGAAGGACTCTGGGACTAAACACCTCCCTCTGCAACTGGATCCTGGACTTCCTGATGGGCCGCCCCCAGGTGGTAAGGGTAGGTAACAACACATCCGCCACACTGATCCTCAACACAGGGCCTCTCAGGGGTGCGTGCTCAGTCCACTCCTGTGCTCCTTGTTCACTGATGACTGTATGGCCAGGCACGACTCCAACAATATCATCAAGTTTGTCGACAACACAACAGTGGTAGGCCTGATCACCGACAACGATGCGATAGCCCATAGGGAGGAGGACAACAACCTCTCCCTCAACGTGATCAAGACAAAGGAGATGATTGTGGACTGCAGAAAAAAGAGGGCCGAGCACACACCCATTCTCATCGACAGGGCAGTAGTGGAACAGGCTGAGAGCTTCATGTTCCTAGGTGTCCACATCACCAACAAACTATCATTGTCCCAACACACTAAGACAGTCGTGAAGAGGGCACGACAGCCTATTCCCCGTCAGGAGATTGAAAAGATTCGGCCTGGGTCCTCAGATCCTCAAAAGGTTCTGCAGCTGCACCATTGAGAGCATGACTGGTTGCATCACTGCATGGAATGGCGACTGCTCGGCCTCCGACCTCAAGGCACTACAGAGGGCAGTGCAAAAGGCCCAGTACATCACTAGGGCAAAGTCTCCTGCTATTCAGGACCTCTATACCAGGTGGTGTCAGAGGAAGGCCCAAAAAATGGTTAAAGACTCCAGCCAAGCAGTACAGGAGCACCAAGTCTAGATCCAAGAGGCTTCTAAACAGCTTTTACCCCAAAGCCATAAGACTCCTGAACAGCTAATCAAAGGGCTACCCATACCCCTCTATTACGCTGCTGCTACTCTGTTTATTATCTATGCATAGTCACTTAAACTTTACGTCAATGTACATATTGCCTCGACTAACCGGTGCCCCTGCACATTGACTCTGTACTGGTACCGCATGTATAAAGCCTCCACATTGACTCTGTACCGGTACCCCCTGTATATAGCCTCCACATTGACTCTGTACTGGTAGCCCCTGTATAAAGCCTCCACATTGACTCCGGTAACCCCTGTATATAGTCTCCACATTGACTCTGTACCGGTACCCCCTGTATATAGCCTCCACATTGACTCTGTACCGGTACCCCTGTATATAGCCTCCACATTGACTCTGTACCGGTAGCCCCTGTATAAAGCCTCCACATTTACTCTGTACCGGTACCCCCTGTATATAGTCTCCACATTGACTCTGTACCGGTACCCCCTGTATATAGCCTCCACATTGACTCTGTACCGGTAGCCCCTGTATAAAGCCTCCACATTGACTCTGTACCGGTACCCCCTGTATATAGCCTCCACATTAACTCTGTACCGGTAACCCCTGTATATAGTCTCCACATTGACTCTGTACCGGTACCCCCTGTATATAGCCTCCACATTAATTCTGTACCGGTACCCCCTGTATAAAGCCTCACTATTGTTACTTTACTGCTGCTGTTTAATTATTTGTCACTTTTATTTGACATTTTTTACTTAACACATTTTTCTTAAAACTCCTTAAAGAATTGTTGGTTAAGGGCTTCTAAGTAAGCATTTGGCACTAGCCTTTAAGGCAGAGTTGCAAAGAAAAAGCTATATCTCAGACTGGCTAATAAAAATAAATGATTATGATGGGCAAAAGAACACAGACACTGGACAGAGGAACTCTGCCTAGAAGGCTAGCATCCCGGAGTCACCTCTACTGTTGACACTGAGACTGGTGTTTTGTGGGTACTATTTAATGAAGCTGCCAGTTGAAAACTAGACGCTCTAATGTACTTGTCTTCTTGCTCAGTTGTGCACCGGGGCCTCCCACTCCTCTTTCTATTCTGGTTAGGGCCAGTTTGCGCTGTTCTGTGAAGGGAGTAGTACACAGTGTTGTACGAGATCTCCAGTTTCTTGGCAACTTCTCGCATAGAATAGCCTTAATTTCTCAGAACAAGAATAGGCTAATGAGTTTTAGAAGAAAGTTTTTTGTTTCTGGAGATTTTGAGCCTGTAATCGAACCCACAAATGCTGATGCTCAACTGGTCTAAAGAAGGTCAGTTTTATTGCTTCTAATCAGAACAACAGTTTTCAGCTGTGCGAACATAATTGCAAAAGGGTTTACTATTGATTAATTAGCCTTTTAAAATGATAAACTTGGATTAGCTAACACAACGTGCCATTGGAACACAGGAGTGATGGTTGCTGATAATGGGCCTCTGTACGCCTATGTAAATATTCCATTAAAAGAATCACCCCTTTCCAGCTACAATAGTCATTGTTACAGAACTATATATATATATACACACACAGTATATTTTTATTATTCACTATTAACCACTTGATAAAACACATTAACCCCATACAACATAGATTAGGTCCATGATAAAACATAGGTTAGGCCCATGATAAAACATAGATTAGGCCCATGATAAAACATAGATTAGGCCCATGATAAAACATAGATTAGGCCCATGATAAAACATAGATTAGGCCCATGATAAAACATAGATTAGGCCCATGATAAAACATAGATTAGGCCCATGATAAAACATAGATTAGGCCCATGATAAAACATAGATTAGGCCCATGATAAAACATAGATTAGGCCCATGATAAAACATAGATTAGGCCCATGATAAAACATAGATTAGCCCCATGATAAAACAGATTAACCCCATAAAACATAGATTAGCCCCATGATAAAACAGATTAACCCCATGATAAAACAGATTAACCCCATAAAACATAGATTAGCCCCATAAAACATAGATTAGCCCCATGATAAAACAGATTAACCCCATGATAAAACATAGATTAGCCCCATGATAAAACATAGATTAACCCCATGATAAAACATAGATTAGCCCCATGATAAAACAGATTAACCCCATGATAAAACATAGATTAGCCCCATGATAAAACAGATTAACCCCATAAAACATAGATTAGCCCCATGATAAAACATAGATTAGCCCCTTGATAAAACAGATTAACCCCATGATAAAACAGATTAACCCCATAAAACATAGATTAGCCCCATGATAAAACATAGATTAGCCCCATGATAAAACATAGATTATCCCCATGATAAAACAGATTAACCCCATGATAAAACATAGATTAGCCCCATGATAAAACATAGATTAGCCCCATGATAAAACAGATTAACCCCATGATAAAACATAGATTAGCCCCATGATAAAACATAGATTAGCCCCATGATAAAACAGATTAACCCCATGATAAAACATAGATTAGCCCCATGATAAAACATAGATTAGCCCCATGATAAAACAGATTAACCCCATGATAAAACATAGATTAGCCCCATGATAAAACATAGATTAGCCCCATGATAAAACAGATTAACCCCATAAAACATAGATTAGCCCCATGATAAAAGAGATTAAACCAACATTAAAACATAGATTGGACATCGCTTCCAAAGCGTTTGAAACCCATAAAGAACCAAATCTGTATTTTCTCCACTGTGTTTTTATTGGCCTACAGAGCAATGTTTGTGAATCTATTAAATCGCGACCTCGAGTGTGCTCACAAGTGGTGTCCGTTGTCATGGTAACAGGTTGTTTGAGACCCATCCAGAATGCAAAGACGTTTTCTTCCTGTTCCGAGACGTGGAAGACCTGGAGAGGCTGCGGAACAACAAGGAGCTACAAACTCACGGCCTACGGTCAGTGACACCCTTCGCCTCCTCCCTCAACCTCCTCCTATCTCCCTCCTGCCATTCTACCTCCTCCTCTCACCCTCTCATCATCACCCACTTGTCAGATCCCAGATAAGCTCTGAGCACATCCAGAGACGCCAGTGTAGAAGCTGTGAGGACGGTGGGCCCCTTATTTCTTATTGTCCTGGTTACATTGACAACACAGCCAACTAGATTCAGAGATGGGGTGAGTTGCACCAAGAGATTGCTTTTTTTTGTAGAGTAAATTAATAAAGGTGGGTCTAGGAAGCACAGCTGTTTGTTTGTTTATTGTGTATTGGGATCCCCATTAGCTTTTGCAGAGGCAGCAGCTATTCATTCTGGGGTCCACGAACAACACAAAACATGACAAGCAACAATCACTGATAGACAAGGACAGTCACACACATTTATAATACAATGATGTACGAACAAAAAAATTATACAAACAATATAACTACAATATAACTACAAAAATGATGTGTGTGTTAGTGCGTCTGTGTGTGCGTGTTTGTTTGTGTGGTTAGAAGCTGGTTAGAATATGAGATGGCACTCCACAGACATGCACAGAATACCTTACTGCATTCACGTGATAGCCAAGTTGACAGTGTTTACAGCATCAACTTCAGTTGCTTCTTAGTATGACATGTTTTTAAAGGCTCTCTGGTCTCTTTCTTTGACTGAGGTAGAAAATATCTTCTTTCCTTGACTGTCTATTCTAAAGTACTCAGACTATGACTTGGTGGCATGGATACTGAAGAGTTCCTTGAGATCTTCTGATGATGAAATATTTCTGATAGCTCGGTTAATTGAAGCGTGGTGCTAGTATGGGGAGGGGGGGCATGTAACAAGCTACAGTCAAGTCTTTATCTTACAACCTAGACATGTGTACTGTGTATTTACCTATTTAGTTGTAACTGCTGGAGAGCATGGTGCATCTAACCTGACCAGCATTATCATGAGGTACACTTGGTGCCTTCAGGAACACAAAAACACGAGTGTCTGCGCTAGTCAATCAGTTGCTAATGCCATAAAACTAAACAGATGTCTCATTCTCCCTTCCATAAATGTCCCTTTAGCTAACAACACAGAAGCTTGCTACTTTGCATTGCCCGATGTCACGGTTCGACTGTGTTAGTGTCTGCCTTTCTATGTCTGATCCTGTCTACCTCTGACAATGGTGTTTTGTTCCATGTCTTGAAGGATAATGCACTTCATTGAGAAAAGCGTGGCCAGACTTAATCAGATGGAACGACTGGACCAACTGATCCTAGATCTGGGCAAAAGCCACTATCGTTACAACTCCCCTCCGAAGTACTACATGGTAGGTGTTCAGTCTGTCCTACTCTGTAGGTTTTCTGGCTAATGTGATCTTGTCCACGTGATCCTAGATCAGCACTCAAAATATTCCATGACTAGAAAATATGGTTCCAGTACCACCGTTGCTTAACAACAGAGCGTGGACTTTCACAGAACAATCATCACCACAGGACTAGGGATGTGTGGAGATTTTCTTGCAATCCATCCAGCTTTAATCTTCTCTGTCTAGATAATAACTGCACGATAACGTAATGGAAAATCTGGCTTGCTATTTTGCTGGATGTTAGATCATCAGATAATTCTGAGTCTATTGCTCTCTGTTTATCAAACATTTATGACCTTCCAGGGCCCTAATTATGTCCTTTGGGTTTATTCCAGTACGTGGGGGCAGAGTTTATTCGAGCCGTCCAGCCAATCCTGAAGGACAACTGGACCTCAGAAGTGGAGGAGGCTTGGAAGGTAAACAGTTGATGGGAACATTCCCATCCTAGCTGACAACCATGGTGTGACGATGACCATGAGCCGCCCGTCTGTTCCTTTATCTATGTGGAGAAGCTATTTAACGGTTAAAACACTACTTTATAAGGCCTTAAAAGGTCCATCTGGGATTGGGACATGCAGTTTTGGACTTTTAAATTAAATTGAGTTTATTTAGCCATTGATTCTTGAAAAAATATAATATATTCATGCCTCATAGGCTTAGTTCAACTGTCGTACCCCATCAGAACCCAAAATATAAGCTTGCTTTACTCAATTTGTAAACAATGTAATTGTGAAGACTATAGCTTTAAAATGTTTTTTAAACCATAGAGATCCTATTAAATGACATGTAATTAAGTGTTTAAAACTATAATTTTGATTGCATGGATCGTCTGTCCTTGGATACATAACGCATTTCTTCTGCTCTATCTCTCAGCAGTTTACCCAACAAAGTAGCAGGGTGTCGGCTTTGTGGTTGTTTGAGTGCCAGATTGCCCTTTTGAAATATTACACAATTATTTTCTAACTATTTGTACTGGATTGTGGGTAATTCAGTAACGTTGCAACAATGGTTACTGACATGTGTAGTTGTAGAATATAGTGGTAAATATGCCCTCCCCATTTCGACCTGTTTGGTTTATAGTGAATACACCAGTATCGGCGCGGCAGGGTAGCCTAGTGGTTGGACTAGTAACCGGAAGGTTGCAAGTTCAAATCCGGAGCTGACAAGGTACAAGGTATTTGTTGTTCTGCCCCTGAACAGGCAGTTAACACACTGTTCCTAGGCCATCATTGAAAATAAGAATTTGTTCTTAACTGACTTGCCTAGTTAAATAAAGGTAAAATAAAATATAAAAAATAAAAAATACACCAGTAGAGGCTGCTCAGGGCTCGTAATAATGGCTGGCATGGAGCAAATGGAATGGCATCAAACACATACAAACCATGTGTTTGTTACTATTCTGCCGCTCCAGCCATTACCACGAGCCCGTCTTCCCCATTTAAGGTGCCACTAACCTCCTGTGGAAACCTGCTTTTCAGCACATCTGTAGGAAAAGACTCAAAGCAATCTGTTCAATACACCCAGAAAACATTTCAAACTGGTTGATTGCTGAATACATGTGCCATTCGCCCACTGTCCTACAGTGTTAAGTATATACTCTGAAGAGCTGTGGTGCTTGTTGAAAGTGCAATAGTATCATTTAATGCTGCAATGTGTAACTTTTTGGCCAACTTGACCAAATTCACATAGAATGTGAGTTATATGCCATTCTCAGTGAAAGAAAGTCTAAGAAGTGTTGTGTTCTATGTGCTCTATTTCTATGCTTCCCATTCTTACATTTTGTTTTTGCATCTTTTACTTTCATTTTTGTACACCAGCTTCAAACAGCAGAAAATACAATATTTTGGGGTTATTGAAAAGAACGGTTTAGACGGTTCAATGATTCTTTACACCATTTTTGTTTTGTCACATAAACTGAAATTAGGGGACTAAGAATGTTTGCTACCAGGAAATGGTGGAGTTTCTGCATATTGTACTTTCAAATAGCACAGGAAAGACATACAGTATGACAGTGACCTCTAGTGGATTGACTACATAAATTGTAGGCACGTGAATTGTGAATGAGGGTTTAATATTTTCCTGAAAATCAAGATATTTTCCTTCCCGAGAAAATTGCAAGAAATTACCAGGCATCCCAGTATTCCTGTTCAAACAGGAAGTGCTATTTAATATAATGCCAGTGGAAAAAATCAGGCATGGTTATACGGTGGTCTAAGGCACTGCATCTCAGTGCTAGTGGTGTCACTACATTTCCTGGTTCGATTCTAGGCTGTATCAAAACCTGCTGTGATTGCAAGTCCCATAGGGCGGCGCACAATTGGCCCAGCGTCATCCGGGTTAGGCTGTTATCGTAAATAAGAATTAGTTCTTAACTGACTTGCCTAGTTAAATGACAAAATATCACTGAAAATGGATAAATGTAGCCTAGTTTAGAGCGTTAGACTAGTAATCGAAAGGTTGCAAGATCAAATCCCTGAGCTGACAAGGTAAAAATATGTTTTTCTGCCCGTGAAGAAGGCAGTTAACCCACTGTTCCTAGGCTGTCATTGAAAATAAGAATTTGTTCTTAACTGACTTGCCTAGTTAAATAAAAGGTAAAATAAAAAACATGTGAGCTAATAGTAGCAGAGATACAGCACCGTGGACAGTGCCGGGGTTGATCAATTGCCCTTTAATCTAAACCGCCGTGCGCTCGCTTTTGTTAGTGTAACATCATGAAACAATGTTGCAAATCCAGCTAGTTTGGAGATTTGAACATAGCGGGGGGGGGGGGGGGGATGCTGCCAACCCCCCTGAATAATTACAACAAAAAATAAACGAATGTTCTCACAAAAGCAGTGCACTGTTCCTGTATTAGCGGACCGATATAGCCGTCTGTAGCGCAAGCTAAACAAATGATCTTCTGAATCCCCCTCTCTCCACTTACCTCACTATGTTGGGGGTGTAGGCCTGCATGTCAGAACAATCCTACACGTCCTCCAATCACCCGAACATGCTATTGTGCGCTTGTAGATTTAGCATTCTGCCTCGGTGGCATTTCTTTTAGTGAAGCTTTGCCATACAGCAGAAGTGTAAAGGAATGAGCGTTGATTATTAGCAGATCAGAGACGGCTGTAGTAGAGAAGACAAATTTAAACATGACATATAATTTAACAGCTTCATTTCACGTCACACTGTTCATAGAAATAATTCATTATAATTGACCGGTTTCTCTCAATGATTTATCTCAGGAAACAGGTTTCTCCGTATCTGATGTGAATATGGTTGTAGGCCCACAGTTATCTACTTTAGCCATATCCATTTCTCACTATGAGAAAAATGTTTCACCACTTCATCTCATAGGCATACAATGTCACCTTTGTAAGCTATTTACCAGATGTAACACACTAATTGCATAAATGTACACCACTGTGGTCGTGTCTACACGCTTACATGTGACTTCTGCTATCAGATTACAAAGATCGCATTGAAAAGACGGGTCTAGATGCACAAAAGTCGCTTTGTGGTCTGTTTGTGTTCAGATCAAGCTGACCACTTCAGGAGGTGGTCAGGGATGCATTGTGTGTGAATGTATTATTTGACCCTGCTGGTGATCTATGAACATTTTGAACATCTTGAAGATCGATCTGGCTTTAATGGCCATGTACTCTTATCTCCACCAGCCAGAAGATGACTGGCCACCCCTCAGAGCCTGGTTCGTCTCTAGGTTTCTTCCTAGGTTCCTGCCTTTCTATGGAGTTTTTACTAGCCACCGTGCTTCTACATCTGCATTGCTTGCAGTGGGCAGCGGCATCAGAACTCCTCACACAAGTCTCCTAAAAACTTGTTTTTTTGGGACTGAACAGCACATTTTCATTATAACATTGAAGGAAATATGTTCCTAGCGTGTGAGGAACATGTTTGCTGGCCTCATATTATTATTATTTTTGACTGGCTAGAGTAAGGCTAACCCGTTTGCAATCTCTTTAGCGTTCGTTGAAAGCTTGCTGGCTAGTTACAGAGGTTAGCTGGCTAGTTACGGAGGTTAGCTGGCTAGTTACGGAGGTTAGCTGGCTAGTTAGCTACTGGCATCAGTTGTTGTTGTGTTACTATCATATTTGGCCTATTCCACCATTTGAAAAATGCATACTGACATTTGAATATAGAGCGGGATAAAGAATCACACTGTGGACCCGGTAGACACATCTAAATGTCAGTGTAGATGCATGATGCGTTCGGAATACCATGATCAGAACTCTATGATCAGAATACCATGATCAGAATACCATGATCAGAATACCATGATCAGAACTCTATGATCAGAATTCTATGATCAGAACTCTATGATCAGAATACCATGATCAGAATACCATGATCAGAACTCTATGATCAGAATTCTATGATCAGAACTCTATGATCAGAATACTAAAGCTGTATGAACTGTCAAGTCTAGACACAGCCTTGGATCAGGAAAAGTCCTATCACAAAACACCTGGGCCTGAATAGCTTTAGGCTAGGGAATGATGGATGAAATTATACAGGATTAGGCATCTTCAGACATAGACCCTGCATCCACATGATGCTTCTGGAATTTCAATTAGCACTTGAGACTGAGTCTTGTACTGTACTTGCTCTTGTCTCAACCAATGAAATAGAGACAGAAAGACACCATTTAGTAACACAATTGCACTGAACAAAAATCTAAAAATTGCACTGAACAAAAATCTAGCATTTCTCCTTTGCAAAGATAATCCATCCACCTGACAGGTGTGACATATCAAGAAGCTGATTAAGCAGCATGGTCATTACACAGGTGCACCTTGTGCTGGGAACAATAAAAGGATATTTTAAAATGTGCAGTTTTGTCATAAAACACAATGCCACAGATGGCTCAAGTTGAGGGGGCGTGCAATTGGCATTCTGACTGCAGGAATGTCCACCAGAGCTGTTCCCAGAGAATTATAATCTTAATTTCTCTACCATAAGCCATGTCATTTTAGAGAATTTGACAGTACGTCCAACCGGCCTCAAAACTGCTGATCAAGTGTAACCATGCCAGCCAAGGACCTCCACATCCAGGATCGTCTGAGACCAGTCACTCGGACAGCTGATGAAACTGTGGGTTTGCACAATTGAAGAATTTCTGCACAAACTGTCAGAAACTGTCTCAGGGAAGCTCATCTGTCAGCTCATCATCCTCACCACGGTCTTGACCTGACTACAGTTCGGTGTCGTAACCGACTTCAATGGGGAAATTCTCACCTTCGATGACCACTGGCACGCTGGAGAAATGTGCTTTTCACGGATGAATCCCGGTTTCAACTGTACCGGGCAGATGGCAGACAGCATGTATGGCATAATGTGGGTAAGCGGTTTGCTGTGCCCCAGGGTGGTGGTGGGATTATGGTATGGGCAGGCATATGCTACGGACAACGAGCACAATTGCATTTTATCAATGGCAATTTCAGATACCGCAATGAGATCCTGAGGCCCATTTTCGTGCCATTCATCCAACGCCATCACCTCATGTTTCAGCATGATATTGCACGGCCTCATGTTGCAAGGATCTGTACACAATTTCTGGGAGGTGAAAACGTCCCAGTTCTTCCATGGCCTGCATACTCACCAGACATGTCACCCATTGAGCATGTTTGGGATGCTCTGGATCGACGTAGACGACAGTGTGTCTAGCAACTTTACATTTCCATTGAAGAGGAGTGGGACAACACTCCACAATCAACAGCCTGATCAACTCAATGCGAAGGAGATGTGTCACGTTGCATGTAGCAAATGGTGGTCACACCAGATACTGACTGGTTTTCTGATCCACTCCCCTACCTTTCCCCTACCTTTTTTAAAGATACTGTATCTGTGACCAGCAGATGCACATCTGTATTCCCAGTCATGTGAAATCCATAGATGAGAGCCAAATGAATTTATTTCAATTGGCTGATTTTTGAAATTGTTTGAAATTGTTGGATGGTGTGTTCAGTATATACTGTAATATCTTGAATAGGCTGAGCCCAGGCTTTTATCTCCAGGATGTTTAAGGCCCTTGCCCTCATAGTTGCAGGCCTTTATCAGCTTGGCATTTAGCTATAAGGGCACATTTGTAATCCAGCAGAGTTGTGCTGAAAACATGTTGCCAGTATGATGTTTTATTTTTCTGTGTTGTTATTCACTAAGTAAAATGATTTTTTGTCTCCATTAACAAGAGCACCAGGAACATTCAGGGGGAAAACTGAAAGCCCTAAGCATATTCAATGTTGTGCTGTGTTAATGGGACAACATAGTTCAGTTTTTGACAAAAATTCATTTGGACATCTCAAAAGGACTGCCATGTATACTGTATACCAGTGGTTCCCAACCTTTTTCGGTTACTGTGCCACCAACTGATTTTTGCTCTGCCCAGAGTACACCTGAAGTAACCCCTCATGTGCATTTTATCAGTAAGCCTATGGTCTCATGAGTCTTTTCATGTACCCCCTGTGGATAGGACAAGTACCCCCAGGGTCCTAGTACCCCTGGTTGGGAACCACTGCTGTATTTACCCTATAATAGAGCAGTAGATGTCTATTCCATGTCTTATGTGTTGACCTTCATGTTGTCCCACAGACGTTGTTCCTGTACATCACCAGTATCATGAAGCAAGGCTATGTGGAAGAGGAGAAGAACCAGAGGAACACCATGGCCAACACCAGGAGAGAGAGACCAGAGAATAGGCTCAATGTCATCTAGGAGCAGCCTACTCTCCAGTCAACTTGTACAGTGCATTCGGAAAGTATTCAGACCCCTGGCCTTTTTCCACATTGTGTTTCGTTACAGCCTTATTCTACAATAGATTAAATAAATAAAAACATATCATCAATCTGCAAACAATACTCCATAAGGACAAGGCAGAAACCGGTTTAGAACTTTGTGAAAATGTATTTAGTAAAACAGAAATACCTTTACATAAGTATTCAGACCCTTTGCTATGAGACTCGAAATTGAGCTCAGGTGCATTCTGTTTCCATTGATCATCCTTGAGATGCTTCTACAAATTGAAGTCCACCTGTGGTAAATTCAATTGATTGGACATGATTTGGAAAGACACACCTGTCTATATAAGTTCCCACAGTTGACAGTGCATGTCAACCAAGCCATGAGGCCGAAGGAATTGTCCGTTGAGCTCCGAGACAGGACTGTCCTTAGGCACAGATCTGGGGAAGGGTACCAAAAAAGCTTTAAAGGTCCCCAAGAACACAGTGGCCTCCATCATTCTTTAATGGAAGAAGTTTGGAACCACCAGGACTCTTTGTAGAGATGACTGCCCGGCCAAACTGAGCAATCGGGGGAGAAGGGCCTTAGTCTGGGAGGTGACCAAGAAACCCGATGGTCACTCTGACAGAGCTCCAGAGTTCCTCTGTGGAGATGGGAGAACCTTCCAGAAGGGCAACCATCTCTGCAGCACTCCACCAATCAGGCCATTATGGTAGAGTGGCCAGACAGAAGCCACTCCTCAGTAAAAGGCACATGACAGCCTGCCGGATTTTGCGAAACGGCACCTAAAGGACTTTCAGACAATGAGAAACAAGATTCTCTGGTCTGACGAAACCAAGATAGAACTCTTTGGCCTGAATGCGAAGCGTCACGTCTGGAGGAAACCAGGCACCATCCCAACTGTGAAGCATGGTGGTGACAGCATCATGCTGTGGTTATGTTTGGGACTGGATGACTAGCCAGGATCGAGGGAAAGATAACGGAGCAAAGTACAGAGAGATCCTTTTTATTTTTTTTGAACCTTTGTTTAACTAGGCACGTCAGTTAAGAACAAATTCTTATTTTCAATGACGGCCTGGGAACAGTGGGTTAACTGCCTGTTCAGGGGCATAATGACAGATTTGTACCTTGTCAGCTCGGGGGTTTGAACTTGCAACCTTCCGGTTACAACGCTCTAACCACTAGGCTACCCTGCCGCCCCCACTAGGCTACCCCTGCCGTCATCCTTGATGAAAACCTGCTCCAGAGCGCTCAGGACCTCAGACTGGGGCGAAGGTTCACCTTCCAACAGGACAACAACTCTAAGCACACAGCCAAGACAATGCAGGAGTGGCTTCGGGACAAGTCTCTGAATGTCCTTGAGTGGCTCAGCCAGAGCTCAGACTTGAACCCAATCGAACATCTGTGGAAAGACCTAAAATAGCTGTGCAGCAATGTTCCCCATCCAACATGACAGAGCTTGAGAGGATCTGCAGAGAAGAATGGGAGCAACTCCCCAAATACAGCTGTGCCAAGCTTGTAGATTCATAACCAAGAACAAGGGTGTAATTGCAGCCAAAGGTGCTTCAACAAAGTACTGAGTAAAGGGTCTGAATACTTATGTCAATTATTATTTTTTATTTTTTTAAAATAAATTTACTAAACATTCTATGGGCTATTGTGTATAGATTGATGAGGGTGGAAAAAATAATTGAATCCATTTTAAAACAAAGCTGTAAAGTGACAAAATGTGGAAAAAGTCAAGGGGTCTGAATACTTTCCGAATGCACTGTATATGGATTCATTAAGACTCAAGTAAAGCATAGGCCAACACTACCAGGGCCGTATTCATTAGGGCATCCAAGGAAAGTCCCAGGAAATCCCTGCATATTTCAGTCTGTTTCCTTCCATTTTCTGCCTAATGAATATTACCCAGATGTCTGCTAGATGGTGCGTTCAAAACAACTGGGAATGAATCAAAAACAAGCTCAGACGGGGAAAATGTGTGACGTCAGTGATCTTAAGGTTGGAGAAGTCAGAGCTCTAGGATGATAATTCCGATTGGATGCGTTGGGTGTCTGAGAGATTATAGCCTCTAATTATTTAACCATGAATGTGCACTTTTCAAAATATATCTCCAGTCAAATTTGTTGCTAGCACGTGCACCCAAAATATAGCGTACCCTCTGGGTTAACTTGGTTTGAGTTTACGAAAACAGATTTAATACGACTACTAGTGTCATCCCAGATGAGGAATAAGACACTATTTCGGAGCACGTGTAATGTTTGCCAAAGTACAAAGTAATTACACACGCACTCGACACACACATACACATGGATTTTGTATTGTAGATATGTGATAGTAGAGTAGTGGCATGAGGGCTCCCACTTAATGTGTTGTGAAGTGTTATTGAGATGTACATGTCATGTAATATTTGTAATTGTATAGAACTGCCTTAATGTTGCTGTACCCCATGAAGAGAATGTGATCCTTAATCAATACAAATGACTAGTTGTTACACAGGAGGTAGCTAGTTAAAATGAAGTGTATCTTGAGGAGTAATTACTTGCAATTAATGTTTACTTACACAGTACATTACCCGTTCTGACAACCTTGCAATCATTTTTTACGTTTCTGGAAGTGCCATCCAAGTCAGACAATAAACACACTAGTGCACCATATAGCACATTATTTTCTTTAGAACTATAGAGGAGGAGAAATAAAAGTAGTGAACTACTTAAGTAGTACTTAAAGATTTGTGTAATTTCAGCCAGTAGTTTTGAAAGTGGAGCTCATGAGCCAAAAAGTGGTTTCCGTTATTTGTGTATCACGTCATCAAATTGTGCCCTACGTCATCAATGTCGTATGATATGTTACGTCCTGCAAAAATAATAATAATAATAATATTTGTGTTTGTGCAATTAGTATGATAAGTCATAAATCCAATTTGTGCTATACTGTATATTATACATTTGTTGTGCTTAAGATCCGGTACTTTAGTTTACACCACTGCCGATAGCATCCAAACACCATGTGGCAACCTGCATAAACATGATATGCGTTGGCCAACGGAGAACCGATCTCCTCATTGACACACCTCTGCTTACATCGCCAGGTAGTAAGTTAACAACTGTGACAACGGTTGGGATCCCTTGTGCATGCGCTGGGTGTCTGAGTGATTCTAGCCTGTTTAAAAGGCTCTAATGAATTAGCCATGAATGTGCACTGTTCAAAATATATCACCAGTCAACGTTGTTGTTAGCACTTGCCCCCAAAATAAAGTGTATCATCTGGGTTAACTTGATTGAGTTAACGAAAAGAGATCTAATATGAGTGTAATTCCAGATGAGAAATAGGACACTATTTCAAAGCATAGTACATGTAATGTTTGCTTAAGTACAATGTAATTTCTAGCTGTTACACAGGAGTTAGCTAGTTAAAATGAATTATATTTTGAGGAGTAATTACCTGTAATTAATGTGTACTTATACAGTACATGAAAATGCATATAAACAGTCTGAGTTTCTACTTTATTCAACTTTAATGCAACATGTTAAAAAAAATCTTACAATTGTTACAAAATATGGATTTTTATTGTAAGATTAATGTGATTAATTAGATTAAACAAAGATATAAGTAAAATAACTATTCTAGTGGTGACTGAAATCTGTAGCCTTTAGAATGGTGAGTAACCTAGATAGCTCATTTAGAAAAACGGGATTGTCTTGTAACAATGGAAATCAACAACTGTCTTCATATGTTTCTTGTAAGCATTTTCCCATCCTTTCACTTCTGTATTTCATCACTAGGTGGAGACATTGGCCACTGCACATCACACCCTGAGTACTAACCTGTATGGTCTAACACTGTATCTCCACCAGCTGAAGAGTTTGATCTGAAATGGTCTTCCCCATGCCCTATATGAACTTGTCCATCCCCTTTGGATTATTCTGAAGAAGGCCAAAACGTCAATCTTTTAAACTTGTCTAAGAAAACGAAAAAGAAAAAAAGATGAGCGAGCGTTGCGCCTTTTCCTGTCCAAATCAAAATCAAATCAAATGTATTTATATAGCCCTTCGTACATCAGCTGATATCTCAAAGTGCTGTACAGAAACCCAGCCTAAAACCCCAAACAGCAAGCCATGCAGGTGTAGAAGCACGAAAAGAGACATTTTTAGATTGCACCTCTACTCATGTTGGTTGGTTGAGCACCTTTGTCTTCTGTACCGTGGAAAACAACAGATGAGAAATGTGGAATGTGTTGAAGTGCCAGATAGAGGCTGAAGTGTGAGGTTGGGGCGGGATGCGGGCTTGCCACATGTTTCAGCGAACTTCAATGTGAAAGTAATCCCGATGATAAGTTGTGCGAGTTCATTAAAAGTGTTGACCACATGAAATCACATTCGACAACGCTTGACAATGATTCTAGCTAAGAATTAAACATTGTTTTCCCTGAGAAAATGCAATTCTGTTAAAACCTGTTGGTACTAGGGGGCAGTATTTTCATTTTTGGAGAAAAAAAACGTTCTCGTTTTAAATGGGATATTTTGTCCGGACAAGATGCTAGAATATGCATATACTTGACAGCTTTGGATAGAAAACACTCTGTAAAGATATTGTCTGTGAGTATAACAGAACTGATGTTGCAGGCGAAAGCCTGAGAAAAATCCAATCCGGAAGTGCCCCATATTTTGAAAGCGCTGCGTTCCAATGAGTCCCTATTGAGCTGTGAATGTCCTATCAACGAGCTTACGCTTTCTACGTATTCCCCAAGGTGTCTATAGCATTGATGTAGTTTTACGCATTCATGTTGAAGAATAGCCGTAGGCGGCTACATTGCGTAAGTGGTCACATGATGGCTCCCAGGGTGACTCTCGAGTAAAATACAGAGGTAGCCATTACTCCAATCGGTCCTACTGAAAAACTAATTGTTGAATAGATATTATAAACAACGTTTGCCATGTTTCTGTCGATATTATGGAGCTAATTTGGAATATTTTTCGCAGTTTTCGTGACTGCAATTTCCGGGCGATTTCTCAGCCAAACATGAAGAACAAATGGAGCTATTTCGCAGACAAAAATAATATTTTGGGGAAAAAATGAACTTTGGCTATCTACCTGGGAGTCTCGTGAGTGAAAACATCTGAAGTTCATCTAAAGGTAAACGATTTAATTTGATTGCTTTTCTGATTTTCGTGACAAAGTTGTCTGCTGCTAGCAAAGCATAATGCTCTGCTAGTTAATGATAAACTTTAACAAATGCTTGTCTAGGTTTGGCTGTAAAGAATATTTTTGAAATCCTGAGATGACAGGGTAATTAACAAAAGGCTAAGCTGTGTTCCAATATATTTCACTTGTTGATTTTCATGAATAGGAAGATTTTCTAGGAAGATTTGTGTCCGTTGCATTATGCTAATTAGTGTCAGGCGATGATTACTCTCCCGGACCCGGGTTTGAGAGTCACAAGAAGTTGTCACAGTTGGAGGGATGATCAGGAATAAGGCCTACATTCAGTCAGATCAAGCGTTAATCAGTGTTATGATAATGATTGTTTGTACGGTGGTGGCTAGATGGAGTACAGCTCCGTCGTGTTGGGATAACAGTTGTTAGTTCTCCTAACCTGCTGTGTTAGTTCTCCTAACCTGCTGCGTTAGTTCTCCTAACTAGCTTTTAGCTAGTTGAAAAGCAAAGCAAATGTGCAAATTGTTTTGCTAGACGTCTGGCAAAACAAAACCCATATGCATCTGGTGGACATCCGGCATTTAGCTTTGTTCACAATACCCATAATCACTCCATTAAGATGTGCCAGATGTCATGCATATTAATGGAGACTTCCACTGAAAACGCAACGCCCACTTGCGGTTGAAGGCTCCTTTGCAAAACGGACACATTTGTCCTTTACCTGTGATGTCTACAGAGTGTCAGGTAACACAGTCTCCTTTACCTGTGATGTTTACAGTGTCAGGTAACACAGTCTCCTTTACCTGTGATGTCTACAGTGTCAGGTAACACAGTCTCCTTTACCTGTGATGTCTACAGAGTGTCAGGTAACACAGTCTCCTTTACCTGTGATGTCTACAGAATGTCAGGTAACACAGTCTCCTTTACCTGTGATGTCTACAGAGTGTCAGGTAACACAGTCTCCTTTACCTGTGATGTCTACAGAGAGTGTCAGGTAACACAGTCTCCTTTACCTGTGATGTCTACAGAGTGTCAGGTAACACAGTCTCCTTTACCTGTGATGTCTACAGAGTGTCAGGTAACACAGTCTCCTTTACCTGTGATGTCTACAGAGTGTCAGGTAACACAGTCTCCTTTACCTGTGATGTCTACAGAGTGTCAGGTAACACAGTCTCCTTTACCTGTGATGTCTACAGAGTGTCAGGTAGCACAGGCTCCTTTACACGTGATGTCTACACAGAGTCAGGTTTTGCTGCTCCTCAGCTGTCTGTAGGTGAGGCCTCTTCTCTCTGCATCTGTCTGAGTTCTGCTGCTCCCCAGCTGCCTGTGGATGAGGTCTCTGCCCTCGGCATTTGTCTGGGTTCTGCTGCTCCCCAGCTGCCTGTGGATGAGGTCTCTTCCCTCGGCATCTGTCTGGGTTCTGCTGCTCCCCAACTGCCTGTGGATGAGGTCTCTAACCTCTGCGTCTGTCTGGGTTCTGCTGCTCCCCAGCTGCCTGTGGATGAGGTCTCTTTCCTCGGCGTTTGTCTGGGTTCTGCTGCACCCCAGCTGCCTGTGGATGAGGTCTCTTCTCTCGGCATCTGTCTGGGTTCTGCTGCTCCCCAGCTGCCTGTGGATGAGGTCTCTTCCCTCGGCATCTGTCTGGGTTCTGCTGCTCCCCAGCTGCCTGTGGATGAGGTCTCTTCCCTCGGCATCTGTCTGGGTTCTGCTGCTCCCCAGCTGCCTGTGGATGAGGTCTCTTCCCTCGGCATCTGTCTGGGTTCTGCTGCTCCCCAGCTGCCTGTGGATGAGGTCTCTTCCCTCGGCATCTGTCTGGGTTCTGCTGCTCCCCAGCTGCCTGAGGTTGAATCCATAGATGAGGGCCTAATTTATTTATTTCAATTGACTGATTTTCTCATATGAACTGTAACTACGTTTTACAAAGTTGTAACATACAGTTGAAGTCGGAAGTTTACATACCCTTAGGTTGGAGTCATTAAAACTTGTTTTTCAACCACTCCATAAATGTCTTGTTAACAAACTATAGTTTTGGCAAGTTGGTAAGGACATCTACTTTGTGCAGGACACAGAATCATTCCAACAATTGTTTACAGGCAGATTATTTCACTTACTCACTGTATCAAATCAACGTTTATTTGTCATGTTTGCCAAATACAATAGGTGTAGACCTTACAGTGAGATGCTTACTTACAGGCTCTAACCAATAGTGCAAAAAAGGTGTTACGTGAACAATAGGTAGGTAAAGAAATAAAACAACAGTAAAAGGACAGGCTATATACAGTAGCGAGCTCTAAAAGTAGTGAGGCTACATACAGACACCGGTTAGTCAGGCTGATTGAGATAGTATGTACATATAGATATGGTTAAAGTGACTACGCATATATGAACAGAGAGTAGCAGTAGCATAAAAGAGGGGTTGGCGGGTGGTGGGTGAAGGGACACAATGTAAATAGCCCGGTTAGCCAATGTGCGGGACCACTGGTTGGTCGGCCCAATTGAGGTAGTATGTACATGAATGTATAGTTAAAGTGACTATGCATATGTGATAAACAGAGAGTAGAAGCAGTGTAAAAAGAGGGATTGGCGGGGGGGGGGGGGTGGTCACAAATCCAGTGGGTCAGAAGTTTAAATACACTAAGTTGACTGTGCCTTTAAACAGTTTGGAAAATTCCAGAAAATTATGTCATGACTTTAAAAGCTTCTGATAGGCTAATTGACACCATTTGAGTCAATTGGAGGTGTACATGTGGATGTATTTCAAGGCCTTGCTTGACATCATGGGAAAATCAAAAGAAATCAGCCAAGACCTCAGAAAATAAATTGTAGACCTCCACAAGTCTTGTTCATCCTTGGGAGCATACAGCCATCATACCGCTTAGGAAGGAGATGCATTCTGTCTCCTAAAGATGAACGTGCTTTGGTGCGAAAAGTGCAAATCAATCCCAGAACAACAGCAAAGGATCGTGTGAAGATGCTGGAGGAAACAGGTACAAAAATATCTATATCCACAGTAAAACGAGTCCTATATCGACCTAACCTGAAAGGCCGCTCAGCAAGGAAGAAGCTATTGCTCCAAAACCACCATAAAAAAGCCAGACTATGGTTTGCAACTGCACATGGGGACAAATATCCTCTGATCTGATGAAACAAAAATAGAACTGTTTGGCCATAATGACCATCGTTATGTTTGGAGGAAAAGGGGGAGGCTTGCAAGCCGAAGAACACCATCCCAACCGTGAAGCACGGGGGTGGCAGCATTATGTTGGGTGCTTTGCCGCAGGAGGGACTAGTGCATTTCACAAAATAAATGGCATCATGAGGAGAAAATTACGTGGATATATTGAACCAACATCTCAAGACATCAGTCAGGAAGTTAATGCTTGGTCGCAAATGGGTCTTCCAAATGGACAATGACCCCAAGTATACTTCCAAAGTTGTGTCAAAATGGCTTAAGGACAACAAAGTCTAGGTATTTTAGTGGCCATCACAAAGCCCTGACCTCAATTCCATAGAAAATTTGTGGGCAGAACAGGAAAAGCATGTGTGAGCAAGGAGGCCTACAAACCTGACTCAGTTACACCAGTCAGGAGGAATGGACCAAAATTCACCCAACTTATTGTGGGAAGCAATTGGAAGGCTACCCAAGTTAAACGATTTAAAGGCTATGCTACCAAATACTAATTGAGTGTATGTAAACTTCTGACCCACTGGGAATGTGATGAAACATGTTTTAATGAATAACAAAGGAAGTGTTCTATAACATCTTTGTAAAATGAATGGATTCACATACAACAGTGTGTGTAATTTCTGACTTCAACTGTATATGGATGTATGATCTCTGTGGTAACTTGTATCTGGACAGAGGGAACTCTGATGCTATCTATATGGTTGTATGATCTCTGTGGTAACTGTTCACTGGGGATAACTCTGATGCTATCTATATGGTTGTATGATCTCTGTGGTAACTAGATGCACTATTGTAAAGTGGCTGTTCCACTGGATGTCATAAGGTGAATGCACCAATCTGTAAGTCGCTCTGGATAAGAGCGTCTGCTAAATGACTTAAATGTAATGTAATGTAACTGTTCACTGGGGATAACTCTGATGCTATCTATATGGTTGTATGATCTCTGTGGTAACTGTTCACTGGGGATAACTCTGATGCTATCTATATGGTTGTATGATCTCTGTGGTAACTGTTCACTGGGGATAACTCTGATGCTATCTATATGGTTGTATGATCTCTGTGGTAACTGTTCACTGGGGATAACTCTGATGCTATCTATATGGTTGTATGATCTCTGTGGTAACTTGTATCTGGACAGAGGGAACTGTTATGCAGGTGAATGAGGACCCAAAAGCGACTTGGCGAAAACAGAGTTTTTAATCCAGTAAGAAACTTTACAAAACAAAAAGCATAATACTACTCGTAAAGACGAGAACAGACTGGAGACTTGATCGAGAACTGCAGGTTGCCTTGGGAAGGCACTTGAACCTAGCAGACTCAGACACCTGCTCACCACGCAGCATCTGAGGGAAACACGACACGACAGGGCAAAACATAGACACAGCACGGTGAATTATAGATGAGGATCCGACAGGGCAGGTACGGAAAACAAGGAGAGAAATAGGGACTCTAATCAGGGAAAAGGATCGGGAACAGGTGTGGGAAGACTAAATGATGATTAGGGGAATAGGAACAGCTGGGAGCAGGAACGGAACGATAGAGAGAAGAGAGAGCGAGAGAGTGAGAGAGGGAGGGGGAGAGAGAGGGATAAAAAGAGGGAAAGAACCTAATAAGACCAGCAGAGGGAAACGAATAGAAGGGGAAGCACAGGGACAAGACATGATAATTAATGACAAAACATGACAGTACCCCCCACTCACCGAGCGCCTCCTGGCGCACTCGAGAGGAATCCTGGCGGCAACGGAGGAAATCATCAATGAGTGAACGGTCCAGCACGTCCCGAGACGGAACCCAACTCCTCTCCTCAGGACCGTAACCCTCCCAATCCACTAAGTATTGGTGACCCCGTCCCCGAGAACGCATGTCCATGATCTTATGTACCTTGTAAATAGGTGCGCTCTCGACAAGGACGGGAGGGGGGAGGGAAGACGAACGGGGTGCGAAGAAAGGGCTTGACACAGGAGACATGGAAGACAGGATGGACGCGACGAAGATGTCGCGGAAGAAGCAGTCGCACGGCGACAGGATTGACGACCTGGGAGACACGGAACGGACCAATGAACCGCGGAGTCAACTTACGAGAAGCTGTCGTAAGAGGAAGGTTGCGAGTGGAAAGCCACACTCTCTGGCCGCAACAATACCTTGGACTCTTAATCCTGCGTTTATTGGCGGCTCTCACAGTCTGTGCCCTGTAGCGGCAAAGTGCAGATCTCACCCTCCTCCAGGTGCGCTCACAACGTTGGACAAACGCTTGAGCGGAGGGAACGCTGGACTCGGCAAGCTGGGATGAGAACAGAGGAGGCTGGTAACCCAGACTACTCTGAAACGGAGATAACCCGGTAGCAGACGAAGGAAGCGAGTTGTGAGCGTATTCTGCCCAGGGGAGCTGTTCTGCCCAAGACGCAGGGTTTCTGAAAGAAAGGCTGCGTAGTATGCGACCAATCGTCTGATTGGCCCTCTCTGCTTGACCGTTAGACTGGGGATGAAACCCGGAAGAGAGACTGACGGACGCACCAATCAAACGACAGAACTCCCTCCAAAACTGTGACGTGAATTGCGGGCCTCTGTCTGAAACGGCGTCTAACGGGAGGCCATGAATTCTGAACACATTCTCGATAATGATTTGTGCCGTCTCCTTAGCGGAAGGAAGTTTAGCGAGGGGAATGAAATGTGCCGCCTTAGAGAACCTATCGACAACCGTAAGAATCACAGTCTTCCCCGCAGACAAAGGCAGACCGGTAATGAAGTCTAGGGCGATGTGAGACCATGGTCGAGAAGGAATGGGGAGCGGTCTGAGACGACCGGCAGGAGGAGAGTTACCCGACTTAGTCTGCGCGCAGTCCGAACAAGCAGCCACGAAACGGCGCGTGTCACGCTCCTGAGTCGGCCACCAAAAGCGCTGGCGAATAGACGCAAGAGTGCCTCGAACACCGGGATGACCAGCTAACTTGGCAGAGTGAGCCCACTGAAGAACAGCCAGACGAGTGGAAACAGGAACGAAAAGGAGGTTACTAGGACAAGCGCGCGGCGACGCAGTGTGCGTGAGTGCTTGCTTAACCTGTCTTTCAATTCCCCAGACTGTCAACCCGACAACACGCCCATAAGGAAGAATCCCCTCGGGATCAGTAGAAGCCACAGAAGAACTAAACAGACGGGATAAGGCATCAGGCTTGGTGTTCTTGCTACCCGGACGGTAAGAAATCACAAACTCGAAACGAGCGAAAAACAACGCCCAACGAGCTTGACGGGCATTAAGTCGTTTGGCAGAACGGATGTACTCAAGGTTCTTATGGTCTGTCCAAACGACAAAAGGAACGGTCGCCCCCTCCAACCACTGTCGCCATTCGCCTAGGGCTAAGCGGATGGCGAGCAGTTCACGGTTACCCACATCATAGTTGCGCTCAGATGGCGACAGGCGATGAGAAAAATAAGCGCAAGGATGAACCTTATCGTCAGACTGGAAGCGCTGGGATAGAATGGCTCCCACGCCTACCTCTGAAGCGTCAACCTCGACAATGAATTGTCTAGTGACGTCAGGAGTAACGAGGATAGGAGCGGACGTAAAACGTTCTTTTAGAAGATCAAAAGCTCCTGGGCGGAACCGGACCACTTAAAACACGTCTTGACAGAAGTAAGAGCTGTGAGAGGGGCAGCAACTTGACCGAAATTACGAATGAAACGCCGATAGAAATTAGCGAAACCTAAAAAGCGCTGCAACTCGACACGTGACCTTGAACGGGCCAATCACTGACAGCTTGGACCTTAGCGGAATCCATCTGAATGCCTTCAGCGGAAATAACGGAACCGAGAAAAGTAACGGAGGAGACATGAAAAGAGCACTTCTCAGCCTTTACGTAGAGACAATTCTCTAAAAGGCGCTGTAGAACACGTCGAACGTGCTGAACATGAATCTCGAGTGACGGTGAAAAAATCAGGATATCGTCAAGATAGACAAAAACAAAGATGTTCAGCATGTCTCTCAGAACATCATTAACTAATGCCTGAAAAACAGCTGGCGCATTGGCGAGACCAAACGGCAGAACCCGGTACTCAAAATGCCCTAACGGAGTGTTAAACGCCGTTTTCCACTCGTCCCCTCTCTGATGCGCACGAGATGGTAAGCGTTACGAAGGTCCAACTTAGTAAAGCACCTGGCTCCTGCAGAATCTCGAAGGCTGATGACATAAGGGGAAGCGGATAACGATTCTTAACCGTTATGTCATTCAGCCTCGATAATCCACGCAGGGCGCAGAGTACCGTCCTTCTTCTTAACAAAAAAGAACCCCGCCCCGGCCGGAGAGGAAGAAGGCACTATGGTACCGGCGTCAAGAGACACAGATAAATAATCCTCGAGAGCCTTACGTTCGGGAGCCGACAGAGAGTATAGTCTACCCCGAGGAGGAGTGGTCCCCGGAAGGAGATCAATACTACAATCATACGACCGGTGAGGAGGAAGGGAGTTGGCTCGGGACCGACTGAAGACCGTGCGCAGATCATGATATTCCTCCGGCACTCCTGTCAAATCGCCAGGTTCCTCCTGAGAAGTGGGGACAGAAGAAATGGGAGGGATGGCAGACATTAAGCACTTCACATGACAAGATACGTTCCAGGATAGGATAGAATTACAAGACCAATTAATAGAAGGATTATGACATACTAGCCAGGGATGACCCAAAACAACAGGTGTGAAAGGTGAACGAAAAATCAAAAAAGAAATAGTCTCACTGTGGTTACCAGATACTGTGAGAGTTAAAGGTAGTGTCTCAAATCTGATACTGGGAAGATGACTACCATCTAAGGCAAACATGGGCGTAGGCTTGTCTAACTGTCTGAAAGGAATGTTATGTTTCCGAACCCATGCTTCGTCCATGAAACAACCCTCAGCCCCAGAGTCAATCAAGGCACTGCATGTAGCACCCGAACCGGTCCAGCGTAGATGGACCGACATAGTAGTACAGGATCTAGATGAAGAGACCTGAGTAGTAGCGCTCACCAGTAGCCCTCCGCTTACTGATGGGCTCTGGCCTCTTACTGGACATGAATTAACAAAATGTCCATCAAATCCGCAATAGAGGCACAGGCGGTTGGTGATCCTCCGTTCCCTCTCCTTAGTCGAGATGCGAATCCCTCCCAGCTGCATGGGCTCAGTCTCAGAGCCAGAGGAGGGAGATGGTTGCGATGCGGAGCAGGGAAACACCGTTGATGCGAGATCTCTTCCACGAGCCTGGTGACGAAGATCTACCCGTCGTTCTATGCGGATGGCGAGAGCAATCAAAGAGTCCACACTGGAAGGAACCTCCCGAGAGAGAATCTCATCTTTGACCACTGTGTGGAGTCCCTCCAGAAAACGAGCGAGCAGCGCCGGCTCGTTCCAGTCACTAGAGGCAGCAAGAGTACGAAACTCTATAGAGTAATCCGTTATGGATCGATCACCTTGGCATAGGGAAGCCAGGGCCCTAGAAGCCTCCCCACCAAAAACTGAACGGTCAAAAACCCGAATCATCTCCTCTTTAAAGTTCTGGTAATTGTTAGAACAATCAGCCCTTGCCTCCCAGATAGCTGTGCCCCACTCTCGGGCCCGGCCAGTAAGGAGTGAAATGACGTAAGCAACCCGAGCTCTCTCTCTAGAGTATGTGTTGGGTTGGAGAGAGAACACAATCTCACACTGGGTGAGAAAGGAGCGGCACTCAGTGGGCTGCCCGGAGTAGCAAGGTGGGTTATTAACCCTAGGTTCTGGAGGCTCGGCAGGCCAGGAAGTAACAGGTGGCACGAGACGAAGACTCTGGAACTGTCCAGAGAGGTCGGAAACCTGAGCGGCCAGGTTCTCCACGGCATGGCGAGCAGCAGACAATTCCTGCTCGTGTCTGCCGAGCATGGCTCCTTGGATCTCGACGGCAGTGTTACGAGCGTCTGTAGTCGCTGGGTCCATTCCTTGGTCGGATCCTTCTGTTATGCAGGTGAATGAGGACCCAAAAGCGACTTGGCGAAAACAGAGTTTTTAATCCAGTAAGAAACTTTACAAAACAAAAAGCATAATACTACTCGTAAAGACGAGAACAGACTGGAGACTTGATCGAGAACTGCAGGTTGCCTCGGAAGGCACTTGAACCTAGCAGACTCAGACACCTGCTCACCACGCAGCATCTGAGGGAAACACGACACGACAGGGCAAAACATAGACACAGCACGGTGAATTATAGATGAGGATCCGACAGGGCAGGTACGGAAAACAAGGAGAGAAATAGGGACTCTAATCAGGGAAAAGGATCGGGAACAGGTGTGGGAAGACTAAATGATGATTAGGGGAATAGGAACAGCTGGGAGCAGGAACGGAACGATAGAGAGAAGAGAGAGAGAGAGAGAGAGGGAGGGGGAGAGAGAGGGATAAAAAGAGGGAAAGAACCTAATAAGACCAGCAGAGGGAAACGAATAGAAGGGGAAGCACAGGGACAAGACATGATAATTAATGACAAAACATGACAGGAACTCTGATGCTATCTATCTATATGGTTGTATGATCTCTGTGGTAACTGTTCACTGGGGATAACTCTGATGCTATCTATATAATATAATAATAATAATATATGCCATTTAGCAGACGCTTTTATCCAAAGCGACTTACAGTCATGTGTGCATACATTCTACGTATGGGTGGTCCCGGGGATCGAACCCACTACCCTGGCGTTACAAGCGCCATGCTCTACCAAATGAGCTACACAGGACCATATATGGTTGTATGATCTCTGTGGAAACTTGTATCTGGATAGAGGGAACTCTGATGCTATCTATATGGTTGTATGATCTCTGTGGTAACTTGTATCTGGATAGAGGGAACTCTGATGCTATCTATATGGTTGTATGATCTCTGTGGTAACTTGTATCTGGATAGAGGGAACTCTGATGCTATCTATATGGTTGTATGATCTCTGTGGTCACTGTTCACTGGGGATAACTCTGATGCTATCTATATGGTTGTATGATCACTGTTGTCATGCAGGTGAAAGAGGACCCAAAAGCGACTTGGCGAAAACAGTCTTTAATCCAGTAAAGTAAATACAAACAAAAAACACAACTTTCACTCGAAATGACGAGGACAAACTGGAGACTCGATCTTGAACAGCAGGTGAACAGCAGGTTGCCTCGGGAAGGCACTTGAACCAGACAGACTCAGACACCTGCTCACCACGCAGCATCTGAGGAAAACACGACACGACAGGGCGATACACAATCACAGCACGGTGAATTCTAAACAAGGAACCGACAGGACAGGAACGGAACACAAAGGAAGAAATAGGGACTCAATCAGGGAAAGGATCGGGAACAGGTGTGGGAAGACTAAATGATTGATTAGGGGAATAGGAACAGCTGGGAGCAGGAACGGAACGATAGAGAGAAGAGAGAGCGAGAGAGTGAGAGAGGGAGGGGAGAGAGAGGGATAGAAAGAGGGAAAGAACCTAATAAGACCAGCAGAGGGAAACGAATAGAATGGGAAGCACAGGGACAAGACAAGATAATAAATGACAAAACATGACAGTACCCCCCACTCACCGAGCGCCTCCTGGCGCACTCGAGGAGGAATCCTGGCGGCAACGGAGGAAATCATCAATGAGTGAACGGTCCAGCACGTCCCGAGACGGAACCCAACTCCTCTCCTCAGGACCGTAACCCTCCCAATCCACTAAGTATTGGTGACCCCGTCCCCGAGAACGCATGTCCATGATCTTATGTACCTTGTAAATAGGTGCGCTCTCGACAAGGACGGGAGGGGGGGAGGGAAGACGAACGGGGGTGCGAAGAAAGGGCTTGACGACCTGGGAGACACGGAACGGACCAATGAACCGCGGAGTCAACTTACGAGAAGCTGTCGTAAGAGGAAGGTTGCGAGTGGAAAGCCACACTCTCTGGCCGCAACAATACCTTGGACTCTTAATCCTGCGTTTATTGGCGGCTCTCACAGTCTGTGCCCTGTAGCGGCAAAGTGCAGATCTCACCCTCCTCCAGGTGCGCTCACAACGTTGGACAAACGCTTGAGCGGAGGGAACGCTGGACTCGGCAAGCTGGGATGAGAACAGAGGAGGCTGGTAACCCAGACTACTCTGAAACGGAGATAACCCGGTAGCAGACGAAGGAAGCGAGTTGTGAGCGTATTCTGCCCAGGGAGCTGTTCTGCCCAAGACGCAGGGTTTCTGAAAGAAAGGCTGCGTAGTATGCGACCAATCGTCTGATTGGCCCTCTCTGCTTGACCGTTAGACTGGGGATGAAACCCGGAAGAGAGACTGACGGACGCACCAATCAAACGACAGAACTCCCTCCAAAACTGTGACGTGAATTGCGGGCCTCTGTCTGAAACGGCGTCTAACGGGAGGCCATGAATTCTGAACACATTCTCGATAATGATTTGTGCCGTCTCCTTAGCGGAAGGAAGTTTAGCGAGGGGAATGAAATGTGCCGCCTTAGAGAACCTATCGACAACCGTAAGAATCACAGTCTTCCCCGCAGACAAAGGCAGACCGGTAATGAAGTCTAGGGCGATGTGAGACCATGGTCGAGAAGGAATGGGGAGCGGTCTGAGACGACCGGCAGGAGGAGAGTTACCCGACTTAGTCTGCGCGCAGTCCGAACAAGCAGCCACGAAACGGCGCGTGTCACGCTCCTGAGTCGGCCACCAAAAGCGCTGGCGAATAGACGCAAGAGTGCCTCGAACACCGGGATGACCAGCTAACTTGGCAGAGTGAGCCCACTGAAGAACAGCCAGACGAGTGGAAACAGGAACGAAAAGGAGGTTACTAGGACAAGCGCGCGGCGACGCAGTGTGCGTGAGTGCTTGCTTAACCTGTCTTTCAATTCCCCAGACTGTCAACCCGACAACACGCCCATAAGGAAGAATCCCCTCGGGATCAGTAGAAGCCACAGAAGAACTAAACAGACGGGATAAGGCATCAGGCTTGGTGTTCTTGCTACCCGGACGGTAAGAAATCACAAACTCGAAACGAGCGAAAAACAACGCCCAACGAGCTTGACGGGCATTAAGTCGTTTGGCAGAACGGATGTACTCAAGGTTCTTATGGTCTGTCCAAACGACAAAAGGAACGGTCGCCCCCTCCAACCACTGTCGCCATTCGCCTAGGGCTAAGCGGATGGCGAGCAGTTCACGGTTACCCACATCATAGTTGCGCTCAGATGGCGACAGGCGATGAGAAAAATAAGCGCAAGGATGAACCTTATCGTCAGACTGGAAGCGCTGGGATAGAATGGCTCCCACGCCTACCTCTGAAGCGTCAACCTCGACAATGAATTGTCTAGTGACGTCAGGAGTAACGAGGATAGGAGCGGACGTAAACGTTCTTTTAGAAGATCAAAAGCTCCCTGGGCGGAACCGGACCACTTAAAACACGTCTTGACAGAAGTAAGAGCTGTGAGAGGGGCAGCAACTTGACCGAAATTACGAATGAAACGCCGATAGAAATTAGCGAAACCTAAAAGCGCTGCAACTCGACACGTGACCTTGGAACGGGCCAATCACTGACAGCTTGACCTTAGCGGAATCCATCTGAATGCCTTCAGCGGAAATAACGGAACCGAGAAAAGTAACGGAGGAGACATGAAAAGAGCACTTCTCAGCCTTTACGTAGAGACAATTCTCTAAAAGGCGCTGTAGAACACGTCGAACGTGCTGAACATGAATCTCGAGTGACGGTGAAAAAATCAGGATATCGTCAAGATAGACAAAAACAAAGATGTTCAGCATGTCTCTCAGAACATCATTAACTAATGCCTGAAAAACAGCTGGCGCATTGGCGAGACCAAACGGCAGAACCCGGTACTCAAAATGCCCTAACGGAGTGTTAAACGCCGTTTTCCACTCGTCCCCCTCTCTGATGCGCACGAGATGGTAAGCGTTACGAAGGTCCAACTTAGTAAAGCACCTGGCTCCCTGCAGAATCTCGAAGGCTGATGACATATGGGGGAAGCGGATAACGATTCTTAACCGTTATGTCATTCAGCCCTCGATAATCCACGCAGGGGCGCAGAGTACCGTCCTTCTTCTTAACAAAAAAGAACCCCGCCCCGGCCGGAGAGGAAGAAGGCACTATGGTACCGGCGTCAAGAGACACAGATAAATAATCCTCGAGAGCCTTACGTTCGGGAGCCGACAGAGAGTATAGTCTACCCCGAGGAGGAGTGGTCCCCGGAAGGAGATCAATACTACAATCATACGACCGGTGAGGAGGAAGGGAGTTGGCTCGGGACCGACTGAAGACCGTGCGCAGATCATGATATTCCTCCGGCACTCCTGTCAAATCGCCAGGTTCCTCCTGAGAAGTGGGGACAGAAGAAATGGGAGGGATGGCAGACATTAAGCACTTCACATGACAAGATACGTTCCAGGATAGGATAGAATTACAAGACCAATTAATAGAAGGATTATGACATACTAGCCAGGGATGACCCAAAACAACAGGTGTGAAAGGTGAACGAAAAATCAAAAAAGAAATAGTCTCACTGTGGTTACCAGATACTGTGAGAGTTAAAGGTAGTGTCTCAAATCTGATACTGGGAAGATGACTACCATCTAAGGCAAACATGGGCGTAGGCTTGTCTAACTGTCTGAAAGGAATGTTATGTTTCCGAACCCATGCTTCGTCCATGAAACAACCCTCAGCCCCAGAGTCAATCAAGGCACTGCATGTAGCACCCGAACCGGTCCAGCGTAGATGGACCGACATAGTAGTACAGGATCTAGATGAAGAGACCTGAGTAGTAGCGCTCACCAGTAGCCCTCCGCTTACTGATGGGCTCTGGCCTCTTACTGGACATGAATTAACAAAATGTCCATCAAATCCGCAATAGAGGCACAGGCGGTTGGTGATCCTCCGTTCCCTCTCCTTAGTCGAGATGCGAATCCCTCCCAGCTGCATGGGCTCAGTCTCAGAGCCAGAGGAGGGAGATGGTTGCGATGCGGAGCAGGGAAACACCGTTGATGCGAGATCTCTTCCACGAGCCTGGTGACGAAGATCTACCCGTCGTTCTATGCGGATGGCGAGAGCAATCAAAGAGTCCACACTGGAAGGAACCTCCCGAGAGAGAATCTCATCTTTGACCACTGTGTGGAGTCCCTCCAGAAAACGAGCGAGCAGCGCCGGCTCGTTCCAGTCACTAGAGGCAGCAAGAGTACGAAACTCTATAGAGTAATCCGTTATGGATCGATCACCTTGGCATAGGGAAGCCAGGGCCCTAGAAGCCTCCCCACCAAAAACTGAACGGTCAAAAACCCGAATCATCTCCTCTTTAAAGTTCTGGTAATTGTTAGAACAATCAGCCCTTGCCTCCCAGATAGCTGTGCCCCACTCTCGGGCCCGGCCAGTAAGGAGTGAAATGACGTAAGCAACCCGAGCTCTCTCTCTAGAGTATGTGTTGGGTTGGAGAGAGAACACAATCTCACACTGGGTGAGAAAGGAGCGGCACTCAGTGGGCTGCCCGGAGTAGCAAGGTGGGTTATTAACCCTAGGTTCTGGAGGCTCGGCAGGCCAGGAAGTAACAGGTGGCACGAGACGAAGACTCTGGAACTGTCCAGAGAGGTCGGAAACCTGAGCGGCCAGGTTCTCCACGGCATGGCGAGCAGCAGACAATTCCTGCTCGTGTCTGCCGAGCATGGCTCCTTGGATCTCGACGGCAGTGTTACGAGCGTCTGTAGTCGCTGGGTCCATTCCTTGGTCGGATCCTTCTGTTATGCAGGTGAATGAGGACCCAAAAGCGACTTGGCGAAAACAGAGTTTTTAATCCAGTAAGAAACTTTACAAAACAAAAAGCATAATACTACTCGTAAAGACGAGAACAGACTGGAGACTTGATCGAGAACTGCAGGTTGCCTCGGGAAGGCACTTGAACCTAGCAGACTCAGACACCTGCTCACCACGCAGCATCTGAGGGAAACACGACACGACAGGGCAAAACATAGACACAGCACGGTGAATTATAGATGAGGATCCGACAGGGCAGGTACGGAAAACAAGGAGAGAAATAGGGACTCTAATCAGGGAAAAGGATCGGGAACAGGTGTGGGAAGACTAAATGATGATTAGGGGAATAGGAACAGCTGGGAGCAGGAACGGAACGATAGAGAGAAGAGAGAGAGTGAGAGAGGGAGGGGGAGAGAGAGGGATAAAAAGAGGGAAAGAACCTAATAAGACCAGCAGAGGGAAACGAATAGAAGGGGAAGCACAGGGACAAGACATGATAATTAATGACAAAACATGACAGGAACTCTGATGCTATCTATCTATATGGTTGTATGATCTCTGTGGTAACTGTTCACTGGGGATAACTCTGATGCTATCTATATAATATAATAATAATAATATATGCCATTTAGCAGACGCTTTTATCCAAAGCGACTTACAGTCATGTGTGCATACATTCTACGTATGGGTGGTCCCGGGATCGAACCCACTACCCTGGCGTTACAAGCGCCATGCTCTACCAAATGAGCTACACAGGACCATATATGGTTGTATGATCTCTGTGGAAACTTGTATCTGGATAGAGGGAACTCTGATGCTATCTATATGGTTGTATGATCTCTGTGGTAACTTGTATCTGGATAGAGGGAACTCTGATGCTATCTATATGGTTGTATGATCTCTGTGGTAACTTGTATCTGGATAGAGGGAACTCTGATGCTATCTATATGGTTGTATGATCTCTGTGGTCACTGTTCACTGGGGATAACTCTGATGCTATCTATATGGTTGTATGATCACTGTTGTCATGCAGGTGAAAGAGGACCCAAAAGCGACTTGGCGAAAACAGAGTCTTTAATCCAGTAAAGTAAATACAAACAAAAAACACAACTTTCACTCGAAATGACGAGGACAAACTGGAGACTCGATCTTGAACAGCAGGTGAACAGCAGGTTGCCTCGGGAAGGCACTTGAACCAGACAGACTCAGACACCTGCTCACCACGCAGCATCTGAGGAAAACACGACACGACAGGGCGATACACAATCACAGCACGGTGAATTCTAAACAAGGAACCGACAGGACAGGAACGGAACACAAAGGAAGAAATAGGGACTCAATCAGGGGAAAGGATCGGGAACAGGTGTGGGAAGACTAAATGATTGATTAGGGGAATAGGAACAGCTGGGAGCAGGAACGGAACGATAGAGAGAAGAGAGAGCGAGAGAGTGAGAGAGGGAGGGGGAGAGAGAGGGATAGAAAGAGGGAAAGAACCTAATAAGACCAGCAGAGGGAAACGAATAGAATGGGAAGCACAGGGACAAGACAAGATAATAAATGACAAAACATGACAACTGTGGTCACTGTTCACTGGGGATAACTCTGATGCTATCTATATGGTTGTATGATCTCTGTGGTAACTGTTCACTGGGGATAACTCTGATGCTATCTATATGGCTGTATGATCTCTGTGGTCACTTGTATCTGGACAGAGGGAACTCTGATGTCCTTTATGCAAAGAGGTTTTATTGTCTTCTCAGGAATTGTGTATTTTTCTTTCTGTTGGTCTCATCCCCCACACCAGCCCTTAGATGTTGTGACACCTTGAGGAGATTGGGCCTGGTCAGGTTACACTGTAAACTTGGTATCGTTTGACTGGTCATTGGTTTGGGGTTGAGAAGGTTATACCTTCAGATCTAATAACTGTTTTAAAACAAACGTTAAAAATTAAAACTTGTTCTCTGTCTTATCTTCTAGCTTCATGTCTTGTATGTGAATCCATTCATTTGACAAAGATGTTATTAACACTTCCTTCTGACCTTCGCTTCTCGTGACCATTCCTTGGTCTTAGCCAGCTAAACTCATAATACTTGAATGCATGTGGCTAAACCATTTAAATAAAAAAATGTTGTACCCTTATTTTACCAGGTACGTTGACTGAGAACATGTTATTTACAGCAACGACCTGGGGAATAGTTACAGGGGAGAAGAAGGAGCCAATTGTACGCTGGGGATGATTAGGTGGCCGTGACTGTATGAGGGCCAGATTGGGAATTTTTGCATATTGCTAATTATCTTTATGAGGTCAGATAAACATTTTAATAGGCTAATAATGGCATAGTCTTTATCGTGAGTCGCATGTGAGGTATTTATAGTATCATAAGTATCAAGGAGAAGCATGACATCATGAGAAGCAAGTATTATGTAATAACTTTGTAAAATGAATGGATTCACATACAAGACCTAAAGCTTGAGTTGCAAAGAATTAACCAGCATTACAAGACATAATTTTAAGCATATACATGGCTTGGGTGACTGAAGTCTTTTTCGGGCTCTGTAGTGCTTTGTGGTCGAGGGCGGTGCGTTTACCATACCAAGCAGTGATGCAGCCAGTCAAAATGCTCTCGATGGTGCAACTGTAGAATGTCTTGAGGATCTGAGGGCACATGCCAAATCTTTTCAGCCTTCTGAGGGGGAAGAGGCGTTGTCGTGCGGGTGTGTGTATGGACATTGTTAAGTCCTTAGAAATGTCGACACCAAGGAACTTGAAGCTCTCGACGCGCTCCACTACAGCACCGTTGATGTGGATGAGGCGTGCTCTCCACTCTTCCTCCTGAAGTCCACGACCAGCTCCTAGTCAGACTCAGTCATCGTACATACCTGTCTCAAACTGACACAATGGTCAATTGTCTGTGTCTCTCTGTCTCTCTCTTACAGCAGCTTGCTGATACAGGACAGCCAGGGTTTCCAATAGAGGAGATGGAATGGTGTCTTGTTTTGAGCCAAGAGGAAGTAATGACCCTGTGTGCAGGACAGGATTGAAAAGCTCGAAGGGCTGCTGTGTTTACATTAAAGACGACCAGGCGTGGTTGAAGTGGGACGAGAAAACAACATTGAGATGTGACGGCACACATTATGGTGAGGACTCTAATTAGTCTGTGTGTTGTGTGAGAAAATATTCATTCAAATCATGTTTTTGTTTCAGGGAACAGCGATGGTGAATGTGCCAGCAATCAATCCAGTGAGTAAAAGATAGTAGGCTCCTCAACATAATAGACTACTTACACTGACTAGACAGTTCTGAAAAGGCAAATCTATGCCTAAGTTCAATTATTCATTTTATTACAACACTCAATGTCTTCCGATGCATCATCAGCACTTCATCAGGTACATTTTATTACAACACCCCTGTCCATCTCCTCTTTCCCCCTGTCCATCTCCTCTTTCTCCCCTGTCCATCTCCTCTTTCCCCCCTCTCCATCTCCTCTTTCTCCCCTGTCCATCTCCTCTTTCTCCCCTGTCCATCTCCTCTTTCCTCCCCTGTCCATCTCCTCTTTCTCCCCTGTCCATCTCCTCTTTCTCCCCTGTCCATCTCCTCTTTCTCCCCTGTCCATCTCCTCTTTCTCCCCTGTCCATCTCCTCTTTCCCCTCCCTCCTGTCCATCTCCTCTTTCCCCCTGTCCATCTTTCTCCTGTTCCTCCCCCTGTCCATCTCCTCTTTCTCCCCTGTCCATCTCCTCTTTCCTCCCCTGTCCATCTCCTCTTTCTCCCCTGTCCATCTTCTCTTTCTCCCCTGTCCATCTCCTCTTTCTCCCCCTGTCCATCTCCTCTTTCTCCCCCTGTCCATCTCCTCTTTCTCCCCTGTCCATCTCCTCTTTCTCCCCCTGTCCATCTCCTCTTTCCTCCCCTGTCCATCTCCTCTTTCTCCCCTTCCCCCCTGTCCATCTCCTCTTTCCCCCCTGTCCATCTCCTCTTTCTCCCTGTCCATCTCCTCTTTCCTCCCCTGTCCATCTCCTCTTTCCTCCCCTGTCCATCTCCTCTTTCTCCCCTGTCCATCTCCTCTTTCCTCCCCTGTCCATCTCCTCTTTCCTCCCCTGTCCATCTCCTCTTTCCTCCCCTGTCCATCTCCTCTTTCCTCCCCTGTCCATCTCCTCTTTCCTCCCCTGTCCATCTCCTCTTCCTCCCCTGTCCATCTCCTCTTTCCATCCTCCCCCCTGTCCATCTCCTCTTTCACCCCCTGTCCATCTCCTCTTTCCCCCTGTCCATCTCCTCTTTCCCCCCTGTCCATCTCCTCTTTCTCCCCTGTCCATCTCCTCTTTCTCCCTGTCCATCTCCTCTTTCCCCCTGTCCATCTCCTCTTTCCCCCTGTCCATCTCCTCTTTCCCCCCCTGTCCATCTCCTCTTTCCCCCCCCTGTCCATCTCCTCTTTCCCCCTGTCCATCTCCTCTTTCCCCCCTGTCCATCTCCTCTTTCCCCCTGTCCATCCCCTCTTTCCCCCTGTCCATCTCCTCTTTCTCCCCTGTCCATCTCCTCTTTCTCCCCTGTCCATCTCCTCTTTCCCCCCCTCTCCATCTCCTCATTGCTATCTCCAACAGTATGGCATAAGTATGACACAAAACACCACAGAACCTTTGTTTTTCTCTGTCAGGCCTTGACTGTGATGGAGAGATTTCTGCCAACACGACACCTGGCACAGACACACCTGGCACAGACACACCTGGCACAGACACACTTGACACAGACCGACCTGGCACAGACCGACCTGGCACAGACCGACCTGGCACAGACCGACCTGGCACAGACCGACCTGGCACAGACACACCTGGCACAGACACACCTGGCACAGACACACCTGGCACAGACACACCTGGCACAGACACACCTGGCACAGACACACCTGGCACAGACACACCTGGTACAAACCTCTTTCAAACATTATTTAGCTATCTTTTATGTATCCATTTGTCATAACCTAACCGGTTTAAAATAACTTTGATAAATACACATGTATAAATGCTTGTCACAGGTAAAACGGTAATGGAGGACAGACCCAATAGACCCCCCCCAGTGGGAGTGCAGTATCTATGTTCCTCCCCACATGTCTATGTGCTGCTTCTCCCCAGAACAAATGCCCAAAGCTAGATGGGTGGGAGTCTTTCTAATACATGCTCTCCTGCATACTGAGTTATTCTGAAGATAGTAAGATAGCTTAGTCATTTTAGTGAAGTAAATTAGTAGGTTACAAATGAGAATTAATGCTTATAAATGTTCTCTAAATCATTAGAAATGCTTATTAATTCTAATGCTTGGAAATATATTGGTAGTATGAAATCTATTTATAAATGTGTCATAGTGCTACCTAATGTTTATCCTAATTTGAGAATAATGAGACTTAGTGGGTTGGTGGTACTTTTACTACATGTTTACATCTAAACAAGGTCTGCACTAAAAATACCACCTGGTTGATTTGACCAGACTTTGAATATGGACACGTACTCACAAAGTACCTGAGAGTAAGAGTGCTGATCTATAATCAGTTTAGCCTTTATGAACACAATGACGTTAAAGCAGCACTCACTCTGTGAATGAGACCTGCTTTCAGGTTATGACACCATGGTTTTGTTTACTTGTATGAGAATTAAGCAATAAGGCCCGAAGGGGGTGTGGTATATGGCCAGTATACCACACGTAAAGGCTGTTCTTATGCACGACGCAACACAGAGTGCCTGGACACAGCCCTTAAGTGTGGTATATTGGCCATATATCACAAAAAAACCTGAGGTGCCATATTGCTATTATAAACTGTTACTGTTGTAATTAGAGCAGTAAAAATACATACCCGTGGTGTACGGTCTGATATACCACGGCTGTCAGCCAATCAGCATTCAGGTCTTGAACTACACTTCCTTTTCCTCTTTTAGTTCTACAGACAAAATATAACATCTGAGTTGAATTTGTTACATTACAATTGATGTCCCTGTAACACTGACTTTCACAGGACAGCAGAACACTACCCAGAACGGGACACCCACTGCCAGCCCAAGAGGTACGTTTTTTGGCAAAACAGCCAGACACACTTGCGTTTGTTGTTGGATATTTTTGTGCAGTAGATGCCGTGTGCCTCCTAGAGAAATTAATGGCGATTCAAAGACCATGGATGCGCTTAATGGGACATTTCACTCATAAATGAGCGTTTTGTCAGATACTCTCAGAGCTTGAAACTAAAGTAATGTAAAACTCAAGGATGCAAACTAGTCACCTTTAGGTGAAATTCGCCGTTTTGAATCCACAATAGGTGGACCTACGCGATTCGTGTAGATCCGATGAGAAAAGGTTGCGAAGGGGGGCTTTGGATGACGAGTGATACGCGTTTGGATCAATACTGACTGTAAGAGGACGAGTGATACGCGCTTGGATCAATACTGACTGTAAGAGGACGAGTGATACGCGCTTGGATCAATACTGACTGTAAGAGGACGAGTGATACGCGCTTGGATCAATACTGACTGTAAGAGGACGAGTGATACGCGTTTGGATCAATACTGACTGTAAGAGGACGAGTGATACGCGCTTGGATCAATACTGACTGTAAGAGGATGAGTGATGTGCGTTTGGATCAATACTGACTGTAAGAGGACGAGTGATGTGCGTTTGGAGCAATACTGGCTGTAAGAGGATGAGTGATATGCGTTTGGAGCAATACTGACTGTAAGAGGACGAGTGATACGCGTTTGGATCAATACTGACTGTAAGAGGACGAGTGATGTGCGTTTGGATCAATACTGACTGTAAGAGGACGAGTGATACGCGTTTGGAGCAATACTGGCTGTAAGAGGATGAGTGATACGCGTTTGGATCAATACTGACTGTAAGAGGATGAGTGATATGCGTTTGGATCAATACTGACTGTAAGAGGATGAGTGATACGCGTTTGGATCAATACTGACTGTAAGAGGATGAGTGATACGCGTTTGGATCAATACTGACTGTAAGAGGACGAGTGATGTGCGTTTGGATCAATACTGACTGTAAGAGGATGAGTGATACGCGTTTGGATCAATACTGACTGTAAGAGGACGAGTGATATGCGTTTGGAGCAATACTGACTGTAAGAGGATGAGTGATATGCGTTTGGAGCAATACTGACTGTAAGAGGATGAGTGATATGCGTTTGGAGCAATACTGACTGTAAGAGGACGAGTGATGTGCGTTTGGAGCAATACTGGCTGTAAGAGGATGAGTGATATGCGTTTGGAGCAATACTGACTGTAAGAGGATGAGTGATGTGCGTTTGGAGCAATACTGACTGTAAGAGGACGAGTGATGTGCGTTTGGAGCAATACTGGCTGTAAGAGGATGAGTGATATGCGTTTGGAGCAATACTGACTGTAAGAGGATGAGTGATGTGCATTTGGATCAATACTGACTGTAAGAGGATGAGTGCTGTGCGTTTGGATCAATACTGACTGTAAGAGGATGAGTGCTGTGCGTTTGGATCAATACTGACTGTAAGACGATGAGTGCTGTGCGTTTGGAGCAATACTGACTGTAAGAGGACGAGTGATGTGCGTTTGGAGCAATACTGGCTGTAAGAGGATGAGTGATATGCGTTTGGAGCAATACTGACTGTAAGAGGATGAGTGATGTGCGTTTGGAGCAATACTGACTAAGAGGACGAGTGATGTGCGTTTGGAGCAATACTGACTGTAAGAGGATGAGTGATATGCGTTTGGAGCAATACTGACTGTAAGAGGATGAGTGATATGCGTTTGGAGCAATACTGACTGTAAGAGGATGAGTGCTGTGCGTTTGGAGCAATACTGACTGTAAGAGGATGAGTGATATGCGTTTGGAGCAATACTGACTGTAAGAGGATGAGTGATGTGCGTTTGGAGCAATACTGACTGTAAGAGGATGAGTGATGTGCGTTTGGAGCAATACTGACTGTATCCAAGGCTCAGCCAATTGTTCACATACCAGAATGCAGCGCAGCACCTCGACTGAAGAGAGAAGAGACAACCAACTTACTAGTTAAAGCAGCGCGTCCCCTAAACGATAACAAAGAGGTAACGTTAGGTGAGCAGCCTGACCACGGAGACGGGGGTGATGAAGGTAACGTTAGGTGAGCAGCCTGACCACGGAGACGGGGGTGATGAAGGTTACGTTAGGTGAGCAGCCTGACCACGGAGACAGGGGTGATGAATGTAACGTTAGGTGAGCAGCCTGACCACGGAGACGGGGGTGATGAAGGTAACGTTAGGTGAGCAGCCTGACCACGGAGACGGGGGTGGTGAAGGTAGCGTTAGGTGAGCAGCCTGACCACGGAGACGGGGGTGATGAAGGTAACGTTAGGTGAGCAGCCTGACCACGGAGACAGGGGTGATGAATGTAACGTTAGGTGAGCAGCCTGACCACGGAGATGGGGGTGGTGAAGGTAACGTTAGGTGAGCAGCCTGACCACGGAGACGGGGGTGATGAAGGTAACGTTAGGTGAGCAGCCTGACCACGGAGACGGGGGTGGTGAAGGTAACGTTAGGTGAGCAGCCTGACCACGGAGACGGGGGTGGTGAAGGTAACGTTAGGTGAGCAGCCTGACCACGGAGACGGGGTGATGGTGAAGGCCTGACCACGGAGACGGGGTGATGAAGGTAACGTTAGGTGAGCAGCCTGACCACGGAGATGGGGGTGATGAAGGTAACGTTAGGTGAGCAGCCTGACCACGGAGACGGGGGTGGTGAAGGTAACGTTAGGTGAGCAGCCTGACCACGGAGACGGGGGTGGTGAAGGTAACGTTAGGTGAGCAGCCTGACCACGGAGACGGGGGTGATGAAGGTAACGTTAGGTGAGCAGCCTGACCACGGAGACGGGGGTGATGAAGGTAACGTTAGGTGAGCAGCCTGACCACGGAGACGGGGTGATGAAGGTAACGTTAGGTGAGCAGCCTGACCACGGAGACGGGGGTGATGAATGTAACGTTAGGTGAGCAGCCTGACCACGGAGACGGGGGTGATGAAGGTAACGTTAGGTGAGCAGCCTGACCACGGAGACGGGGGTGATGAAGGTAACGTTAGGTGAGCAGCCTGACCACGGAGACGGGGGTGATGAAGGTAACGTTAGGTGAGCAGCCTGACCACGGAGACTTCATGAACTGTATCCTAAAAAAACACCTGGCATTTGTAAAGTTTGAGGTGAGGGGAGAAAGTGTGATGGAACAAGTATTGTTAGCATTGTTAAGTATCTTGCTCGCTTGATTAGCTTAACTGATCAAATAATTGAGTTTTTTTGGTGCGAAAATTAGCTGTCTAATAAAGTCAGACGGCTAACGTTGATGCACTAACATTAGTAACCAAACCAATTCGCAATACTATTAACTAGTATATGATAACTTGCCGTTGTTGTGCGTGTTTGTGTGTTATATTAAACATAGAGGAAGGAGTCAAATGTAGGCAAGCAATAAACATTTCAGAACTACTACTAGTCAAATAATACATGGGAGAGATGACACATGTTGGCAAACAGATGTATTTATAGACTAATACACTTGAAACAAATAGCCAAACCGAAAACTGCAGACATTACTCCTGCCTCTCCGCCATTAAACAGACATCAAAAAATCTAATGATTCTAGCAGGGGGGAGCTTTTCGGCACGGGTTCGTTGCCAGGGTCCTTCAGTAAGCAAGCTGTGTGAAATGTTAACTAGCTAACGAACTAATGTTCCCCTCTAAAGTATGTGGTTCATTTTCAGAATGGGAGAATTAGGTGAAAATGAGGTGTTGCTTGATAAACATGTAGATTCAGGGTTAAAGTGTAGCTGGAGCTGGGCCTGGCTTAAACTGGATGCCACTATAGAGGTGAAAGGAACAACACACACGTTCCCTCTTTCTCACTTTTGCTGGCACATTGTAGAACAGATGTCCACAGGCAGAAAGTGTACAATGTACTAATGTGTAGCCCAAAGATATTACTTTTGTTGTGTTGAACTTGACAGTAACACGTGTGAATGAGGGGGATTATATATTTTTTAAACTCTGTGAACGTTATTTTTAAACACAGCCTTGTGCACTTGATCAATGTCTACTATAGTGGCCACTATAATAGAGCAACAATAGATTGCCTGTTTGTTTCATTCTATTTCTACTTTAAGATGTTTTTTCCCCATGTGCAATATTTATGTGTGTGGTCATAAGTGTTCTATTATAAAGGCTGTCATGGTAACAAGCATTCTATTATAAAGGCTGTCATGGTAACAAGCATTCTATTATAAAGGCTGTCATGGTAACAAGCATTCTATTATAAAGGCTGTCATGGTAACAAGCGTTCTATTATAAAGGCTGTCATGGTAACAAGCATTCTATTATAAAGTCTGTCATGGTAACAAGCATTATATTATAAAGGCTGTCATGGTAACAAGCATTCTATTATAAAGGCTGTCATGGTAACAAGCATTCTATTGTAAAGGCTGTCATGGTAACAAGCATTCTATTATAAAGGCTGTCATGGTAACAAGCATTCTATTATAAAGTCTGTCATGGTAACAAGCATTATATTATAAAGGCTGTCATGGTAACAAGCATTCTATTATAAAGGCTGTCATGGTAACAAGCATTCTATTGTAAAGGCTGTCATGGTAACAAGCATTCTATTATAAAGGCTGTCATCGTAACAAGCATTCTATTATAAAGGCTGTCATGGTAACAAGCATTCTATTGTAAAGGCCTTCATGGCTAACTGCAATATTAGAGTATTGTTTTGTTCTCATGACTTACAGTAAATTCTAGGAAACAGATACCATTAGATTGCTTTCTTTACATGTTTTAGCTGTGAGTCAGGTTCACATGAACCACTTTTTATTTTACACACAGAGACTGATCATGTAGATCATATTCTTTGTTGTTTAATTAGCTAAAATCTGCATTTCCTCCTAGCAGGGATTTTGTGCATATTTCAGTGTCACTTTTTTGGGCCCTCAGCAGTTTGCATTCCTGAAAGATGAAGCCACGTACCATGACATTGTTTGTGTAGATCCAGCTATATGCCTCCAACCCAAATTATTGGAAAAGATCATCCCCGTCTAATTTCCTGTTGTCTTGGTTTTATTTGCTGCCTATTTTTCTATTCATTTGGGGTGGAGGAATATCGCTGGATCTACACAAACAATGTCATGGGATAGCTTGATCTATACAACCGGTTTTGTTGGACGTGGTTTCATTTTGACATTAGACTACTTTAGAGACCTGAAAACATCTGACAGATTTTTATTTGAAAGTGTAGTGTCCCTTTAGGTTGTCTACGTTGTTGACATTATTCCATTATTCCTTTTTATAGGTTTCGCTTCATGGATAGACAGAGAAATGTCTCATGAACTCATTGGTTCACTCATTCTCTTTCTCTCATTCTCATTTTAGGTAGACAGTTCCTGTTACTCCCAGTCAGCATGGTAGCTGTGATTCTACTGGGAACGGCATCCTACAGACACAGAAGTCGGACTCTAGGTTTTTTTGTTGTCCTTGATGGCTTTTGTTTTGTCAATATTTTCTGTTTTCCTTATATTTTCTGTTTTCCTTATATTTTCTGTTTCTTCTCTTTTGTTCATTTTGTTGGTGCGTTGGGGGATGGTGACTTGGGGGGGGGTCTCAGGAACTGTGTGGGGGATCTTGGAGGGCTGGTGGCCTGGCGGTTTGCAGCTTGGGCTGGTAGCTGATAATCATTGATGTCCCAGGAGCAGGAGTAGCAAACACTGTTGACGTGTATAATTGTAATTCATACATGCATACACTGCATCATTCAAATAGTGGAGTTTGATATGACTGAAAAAGAATGTCTCAGAGAACCACATGATCAGTGAATATATTCAATGTTCAGGCTGCAATGTGGGGATCTCATGCATGGTAATGTAACAGTATAGACTTTACGCCCCGACCTTGGCGCGAACCAGGGACGCTCTGCACAGGTCAACAGTCACCCTCGAAACAAGGGGAACCACTACTTCAAACACATGCTGTGACTTGCCGTATCTTACAAAGTTGTGGTTAATCAGGTATAGGGAGGGGTGGTCATCACGAGGTTTAACTGAGATGGAAAAATACTGAACAACACAATAGCAGGAACTGAGCAACTGTTATAACTAGGGGGTGAGCGCCTGCGATAGGCTGAGCAAGTCTAAACCACGCTCTACCTCTACTGTGATAGGCCAACAGACGGGTTGGAACAATGTCTATCACAGTATAAGAACACCTGTTTACGTACATCCTGTCAGCTCCCTGTTCTGCCCTGCGTGGTATTACAGTGAGCCCGTATATAGGAACGTTGCATTTGCCATTTATTGCTGAGCTAATAAAAGTACATAGAGTACAATCAGTGACTCAGTGTTATAACTTGTTCTGATACCAGATTCAAATTTACGCAACTCTAACAGAGCTAGATTCTTTACATCCACTGTTTCACAAGATGACAGCCTGGTTTGCTGGTTTTCTCAAGAGTCCCTAAAACATTAAACAACACGAATTACAAATTCATTCTCATGTCATAACACTAGCTAGCTGGCTAATGTTAGCTAGTCAGATAACTTGCTAAATTGCGATTTTCGTGAATTAACTTTATGACGAGAAAATATGCGCAAACAGAGCGTCTTCACTGCAGGTAGATTGTATTGGATGTTGGTACGCAGCTTAGTGAACAACTGTGGCCCCCTCCCTCAATGCTGCCCATCCCTGACCTACCTGCTGCATCCTGCTCAAATGTATTTTTGAGTTCTTAAGAATAACTGTGAATGGATGTTACAATAACACATTTTCATAAGATTCAATCAATGTTAACCAGTGGATTTTTCTCTGAAAATAAAAGAGTTAGGATATTTTAGCCGCTGTGACGGGGTCTTGCCGTTTTCACAGCCACAGGTAGGTACTGTTTTATTTGTGAAGTTAGGTTGCATAATTATTGAATTTGTGTTTGGTAAAATGTGATATGCGGCAGGTAGCCTTGAGGTTAGAGCGTTGGGGCAGTAACTGAAAGGGTGTTTGTTCGAATCTCCGAGCTGACAAGGGGGGAAATCTGCCTGTGCCCTTGAGCAAGGCACTTAATGTCAATTTCTCCAGTGGTGCTGGATAATGGTGACCCTGACTTCCCTCCTTGTAGGTGTCTCGGGGGGATTTGAAATAAACAAAAACCTATTTTCCATGTCACACTTAAATAAATGAAAAATATAAACATCCCAAATTATTATTATTATTATATTCACTCATATTGACATTTTACTTTGATGGGTATAGACTGGCATCTGGTGGCTAATTGGCGGTACTACAACTTCAGTACAGAGCTCAATCATCGCTCTGTATTTGTACCTGCTGTGCTGTCTGGAGGGAAGAACAAGAACATTTACAAGAGTACTTCCAAGCTCCAACTATACACTTCATCTGAGTGTTTTCTGGTACTTGAAGATAGAAATGAATCTGATACATAGTTACCAGGAAGTAAATACCTTTCAATTCAACTCAAATATATTTATTGTTCATATGAAGTATTGACAGTAGTGAAAAGGGTAGAAAGCTTTAAGTTCCTCGGCGTACACATCATGGACAAACTGAATTGGTGCACCCACACAGACAGTGTGGTGAAGAAGGCGCAGCAGCGCCTCTTCAACCTCAGGAAGCTGAAGAAATTTGGCTTGTCACCAAAAGCGCTCACAAACCTGTCACGCTGCATCACTGCCTGGTACGGCAACTGCTCCGCCCACAACCGTAAGGCTCTCCAGAGGGTAGTGAGGTCTGCACAACGCATCACCGGGGGAAAACTACCTGCCCTCCAGGAGACCTACACCAGCCAATGTCACAGGAAGGCCATAAAGATCATCAAGGACAACAACCACTCGAGCCACTGCCTGTTCACCCCGCTATCATCCAGAAGGCGAGGTCAGTACAGGTGCATCAAAGCAGGGACCGAGAGACTGAAAAACAGCTTCTATCTCAAGGCCATCAGACTGTTAAACAGCCACCACTAACATTGAGTGGCTGCTGCCATACATGTAAAAAATGTATCACAAGCCACTTTAAACAATGCAACTTAATATAATGTTTACATACCCTACATTACACATCTCATATGTATATACTGTACTCTATACCATCTACTGTATCTTGCCTATGCCGTTCTGTACCATCACTCATTCATATATCTTTATGTACATGTTCTTCATCCCTTTACACTTGTGTGTATAAGGTAGTAGTTGTGGAATTGATAGGTTAGTTTACTCGTTGGTTATTAGTGCATTGTCGGAACGAGAAGCACAAGCATTTCGCTACACTCGCATTAACATGTGCTAACCATGTGTATGTGACAAAAAAAAGTTGATTTGATTTGAAGGAACTTCTTCTGGTGTAAAGTGGTTCAGTAAAACACACACACTGAGCGACAGGCAACGGAGGACATGCTTTACAGAACAAAACTCACAAACGTCAAAGTTGGAGGCAAATAAAGCCAATGTTTGATAGTGAAGAAGCTGAGGTAATAATTGAAGTAGCTAGTTGTGCTGATATATCATGCAATATGTTACGTTTTCTCTGTTCCTTTATCCCAGCAAACACAACAGAGCTGTCAGACTAGCCTGGTTAATAAGTGTCAGACTAGCCTGGTTAATAAGTGTCAGACCTGCCTGGTTAATAAGTGTCAGACCTGCCTGGTTAATAAGTGTCAGTCTAGCCTGGTTAATAAGTGTCAGACCTGCCTGGTTAATAAGTGTCAGACTAGCCTGGTTAATAAGTGTCAGACTAGCCTGGTTAATAAGTGTCAGACCTGCCTGGTTAATAAGTGTCAGACTAGCCTGGTTAATAAGTGTCAGACTAGCCTGGTTAATAAGTGTCAGACTAGCCTGGTTAATAAGTGTCAGACTAGCCTGGTTAATAAGTGTCAGACCTGCCTGGTTAATAAGTGTCAGTCTAGCCTGGTTAATAAGTGTCAGACTAGCCTGGTTAATAAGTGTCAGACCTGCCTGGTTAATAAGTGTCAGTCTAGCCTGGTTAAGAAGTGTCAGACCTGCCTGGTTAATAAGTGTCAGACCTGCCTGGTTAATAAGTGTCAATCTAGCCTGGTTAATAAGTGTCAGACTAGCCTGGTTAAGAAGTGTCAGACTAGCCTGGTTAAGAAGTGTCAGACTAGCCTGGTTAATAAGTGTCAGACTAGCCTGGTTAATAAGTGTCAGACCTGCCTGGTTAATAAGTGTCAGACTAGCCTGGTTAATAAGTGTCAGACTAGCCTGGTTAATAAGTGTCAGACTAGCCTGGTTAATAAGTGTCAGACTAGCCTGGTTAATAAGTGTCAGACTAGCCTGGTTAATAAGTGTCAGACTAGCCTGGTTAATAAGTGTCAGACTAGCCTGGTTAATAAGTGTCAGACTAGCCTGGTTAATAAGTGTCAGACTAGCCTGGTTAATAAGTGTCAGACTAGCCTGGTTAATAAGTGTCAGACTAGCCTGGTTAATAAGTGTCAGACTAGCCTGGTTAATAAGTGTCAGTCTAGCCTGGTTAATAAGTGTCAGACTAGCCTGGTTAATAAGTGTCAGACTAGCCTGGTTAATAAGTGTCAGACTAGCCTGGTTAATAAGTGACTAGCCTGGTTAATAGAGTGTCAGACTAGCCTGGTTAATAAGTGTCAGACTAGCCTGGTTAATAAGTGTCAGACTAGCCTGGTTAATAAGTGTCAGACTAGCCTGGTTAATAAGTGTCAGACTAGCCTGGTTAATAAGTGTCAGACTAGCCTGGTTAATAAGTGTCAGACTAGCCTGGTTAATAAGTGTCAGACTAGCCTGGTTAATAAGTCAGACTAGCCTGGTTAATAAGTGTCAGACTAGCCTGGTTAATAAGTGTCAGACTAGCCTGGTTAATAAGTGTCAGACTAGCCTGGTTAATAAGTGTCAGACTAGCCTGGTTAATAAGTGTCAGACTAGCCTGGTTAATAAGTGTCAGACTAGCCTGGTTAATAAGTGTCAGTCTAGCCTGGTTAATAAGTGTCAGACCTGCCTGGTTA